>NW_028248849.1:0-174297 GCF_964263255.1 Lissotriton vulgaris
ACCACATCCACCCCACCAAGTGTGCAATCAATTATTGGTGTAAATTTCATTTAGTCACACTTCAATAAATCACACAGCCCGGAGGAAGAGGCTTAGTGTTTCGATGAATGGATGGGAAAATAATTTTAGGGAAAGGCTTGACAATGACAAACACTACACAAGTCAATATTCAACTTGGCAGCCGACCGTGATAAATCTGTTATGGGAGGAAAAGGAAATGGAGGAATGATGATGAGTAGTACTGGTAAACCAAATCAAATTGTCCGTCTGCCCCCAGAGAGACAAAAGTTACATTATATTCTGTTGTACCGAGCTTTGAAAGATAACAAATAAAATTAAAATATCTGTATGAGTCAAGTAAGCAAACATAAAAAACACATACAGTTCTAATGTGCCAGCAAGGGCTGCTCTTCCTGAGTATATTAGTACAGAGGCACTAGGATGCGCCAATTTTAATGTTATGGGAGATCTTAATCTCCATTTGGACTGTCCCTCTTTACCCTCCATCAGGAGCTTTCTGGCAGATCTTGAGGCTCTACAGCTCTCGCAGATGATTACTTTCCCCACACATAGAGGTGGTCATATTCTTGACCCTTTCTTTACACACCTAGAAGGATTCAGAGTTCTTGGTTCCTCCCAGTTGGTCTGGACAGACCACATGCTGGTGAAAACGGCATGTTCTTTGTCTGATTCTCCTTTTCTATCACAGGACAGACTTGTTCTTAAACGACACTGGAACAAATTAAGACTGGAGGATTTCTACCATCTGCTCGAGGAGGCTCCTTTAGGCCCGCTCACCGAGGTCGATCGTGGATACGACGCCTTTTGTGAGTGGATATCTGGTGCCCTCGATTCTCTGATTCCTATGTGTTGGTCCAAGTGTTGTCGGAAGGAGCCGAGTCCTTGGTATGACAGTACCTTGGCATCTCTTAAGAGGGTCTGTAGACAGGCTGAAAGATTATGGAGGAAGTCGTATGACCCAGATTTGAAGATCTGTTATCTGGCCAAGGTTAAGATCTACCACAGGGCAGTGTGTCAAACTCGCGCTTCCTTTTATGCCCAACAGTTTCAGAATTCTGCTAATCCATCGAAACTTATTTTTAAACTATTAAAGGACCTGATGGCGAAGAGAGCAACTGCGGTGGAAATATGCTCGGACACCCATTGTGAGGGTTTGGCCTCCTTCGTCTATGAAAAAGTGCAAGCCATCTATCGCACTTACCCAACGGGTTCCCTGACGCTAGAGCAGGTTGGTTGCACCTTAGGTGAGGGGGAGTGTCTTTCTATCTTACCCCCCTTATCTATGGAGGTGTTTGACTCTCTCAGCGCCAAAATCAAGTCTGGATCTCCGGCAGACCCGCTGAAACCGGCCCAACTTAAGACCTTGGGCCCGGTCTGCCGCACCCCGGTGCTGTCTTTGATCAACCTGTCCCTCTCTTCTGGAGTGGTTCCTGTCAGATGGAAGCAGGCAGTAGTCACGCCAATCCTGAAGAAGGCGACCCTCGACCCCCTTAAACCTGAAAACTACTGCCCTATCTCCCTTCTCCCTTGGGCCACGAAAATAGCGGAGGCCCATGTGAATGTCACTCTTTCAGACCATCTTGGTAGGTTTAACATTCTTGACCCTACTCAGAACGGGTTCTGTGCGGGTCACAGCACGGAGACGGCCCTTCTCTCTATGGTCGAGCATTTGCGTTCCGTGCTGGATTCAGGTCGGACGGCGGCACTATTGTTATTAGATCTCAGTGCCGCCTTCGACACGGTCTCGCACGGGATTCTGCTTCGGTGCCTTGAGGAGGTGGGCGTCTCTGGCTCCGCCTTGCGCTGGTTTCGATCCTTCCTTACGGATAGGACATTCCAGGTGGCGATCCCGCCCGGTAAGTCGTCATCTTACCCGTTAGACCAGGGAGTCCCACAGGGGTCATCACTGAGTCCCACCCTTTTCAATCTGTATGTGAGACCGTTGGCTGCGGTCGTTAAGCGGTGGGGCCTGACTATGGTCTCTTACGCAGATGACATGCAGCTGGCGGTCACACTGAGCGGGGACTCAGGTCTGGAGGCTCCCAGGTTCTGTGAGGGTCTGCGGGAAGTGGCTAACTGGATGAATTCCAACTGTCTCCAGTTAAACATCAAGAAGACGGAGATTATGGTGGTTGGTAAACAGGTGGCTTTGTGGGGCGACAAATGGTGGCCTTCGGACTTGGGTGTGACTCCCCTCCCAGCGTCAGAGATAAAAAACCTGGGGGTGTGGCTTGATCCTTCTCTGAGTTTCATCTGTCATACCAAGAAGGTGGCGGCTTCTTGCTATGGCATCATCAGAGGACTTCGACCCATCCTCAAATTCTTTGATGCACCCACAAGACAACTGGTGGTCCAAGAATCAGTGCTGTCCAGGTTGGACTATGCAGGCTCACTACTGGCGGGGGTTAACCAGTCAGAATTCTCTCGTCTGCAGCAAGTTCAAAACACGGCGGCCCGACTGGTGACAGGTCTGACTAGGCAGTGCCCGGTGTCCAATACCCTGCGCTCTCTCCACTGGTTCCCTGTGCAGCAGAGGATTAGATTCAAGGTTCTTTGCCTTGCATTTAAAATCCTCTAGGGTACCTCCCCACAAATCTTGGAGAAACTGCTGATTTCCTATGTCCCCTCCTGCACTCTTAGATCGTTAGGCCAGAACTTAGCAGTGGTCCCGCGTTTTAAGTTGAGCAGAGTTGGTGGCCGCTCCTTCCGAGTCCTGGCGGCGAGCTGGTGGAATTCTCTTCCTCCGCAAATCCGGGACATCGATGAGCTCCTTCAGTTTAGACGGGCCATCAAGACCTTTTTATTTGTCTAGCCCCTTTGATGTGTCTCTTTTCCTTTCTGCTTGCTCTTAATGCTATGTTGTGTTTACCTTTTCAAAGCGCCAGGATGCCCCTTTGCTGGGGCAGCTGTGCGCGGTACAAATAAAAATAACATAACAGAACATAACATAATGATTAAATAGAAAAAATGTGACTGTAAATTGCTAAATTGGGAGTTGCATCTGCATTCCTCTTGGACTGTCCATCAATCTTGGGAGCCTGTTGGAGCGGTAAGGTAAGCGTGAGTATGTTATATTGTTTTTCCAGTATGGATTGAAAATCAAAATGTATATTGAAGAATCAAGGAGAAAAGTTAAACTGCATAAGGAGTGCACCGAGAAGACTTAGAGGCAGCATGGCTAAATGTCTGTTTCCAGTTACCTTCAACAACAGGCCCCCCCTGCCCAATCACCACTTAGCTTCGTTTTTATAGCCAGACAGCACTGAATTCACACACACACAGCAATGAAGCATGGTTGCAATCAGGTTATAATCAACACACCGCTGTCACTCACCATCACTACATAGAGTTGTGTGGGTCTGTTGTTTACCTTTAGGCAACTTCAAAGTCATCACCAAATCGGTTTGTTTCAAGGAATTAAAGAAATTCCATCTTCTTCTGGTGGCCGTTCTCAAAGCAGTCACGTTAACACCCGAGTCATTCAATCATCTCTGATTGCAACTCCGTAACACAGTGTTCCGAGTCCCGACTTAAATGCAATAGATCGACCTGTGGTAGAATTTTGTTATAGCGCAACAAGATTGAGTCATTTTTTGTTTAGACTAGATTTGTGTTTGCATTATCTAAGGGACGGTCGGGTCTGACTCTTTGAGAAGTATAAAGAAGAAAACAATAAAACAAAGCAGTGTGGGTTTGTGGAGTAGACCCAGTGAAGGAATCTTGCTATCTCTCAAAGGGTAAGGAAAAAATAACCATCAGGGGAAAATTATTGATCAGCTGTCAGTACGCCACCAACATTGTAAATTAGCAGAAACATTTTAAGCGTAATAGTTACAGATAAACCAACACCCAGTGTCACATTGCCTGCCACCACGTGAATCATCTCTACTCAACACACATGATGACACATCACAAGTTCACAACAAACAACAATCACTTAGCGTACAGTGCATGTCATTTACCTGTTCTTCAGGTGTGTTCACCATGAGCGATTCATGGTGCATTGCAGAATGCAGATCAAATTGTCCACGAAGCAGAGAATGGCGAGTATAAATTGAATTATAATGTCACATGTGGGGCAGTCCCTCTACAGTAGGAATGGATAGATAGTCACGGCCCAGGGTTGGAGGCAGGCACACATTTGTTTGTCTTCTCTATCCAAAGCCCTTGAGGGAAATGGGTGTTGGGGGTGGGAGTCGGTACTTTTTCACTGCACACAGTTGCGACTCCAATCCAGAAATAAAATGTGTCTAAGAGTAAGATGCTGGGGGTGAATTTGTCAACCAGACACAAACAAATAATAAAGTAAATAATAATATGCCTAAGTAGTTATATCTTTGTTTTTGTTTTTTGGCGTCAATATAAAGAATGAAACCAGATCAGCGATAGTCTATAGCCTGAGATATAACATTCTATGGTTGTTGTTGGCACAGGACTAGTAGTCAGGGAAGTAGAGTTCATCCTCAACTCTGGTAGTTTGCCCAGAAGTAGGTCATGTAACACACTACGTACATGACCTAAGTCTCCCTCATTTTCCTCCTGTAGTACTTCAGGTATGGAGTAATCCGGTGGTATAAAGTGCTGATTCATTTTGATCATAGCTAATCTCTCCACGTTTTGGGGTGAAAGCCTGGATCTTCTCACAGTGATACGGCACCAGCAACACTGAAAACATGTTCAGCGGAGACACTGGCTATAGTGTAGGCCAGATAGTTTATTGCCAGACTGCTGAGTACTGGCCATTGGCACCTCTTCCAGCACCAATACACCCATGGGTTTTGATTAAGGTAGACCTCCATTGCATAGTACAGATAGACCTGGACCATTCGCTCAATGTTCATTGCTGGTGGTCCACAATGCTCGACCTCTTATGCCTACACCTCTGCACTAGATTAAGCCCTGCCAGTAGAAACCACTCAGTTGCAGATTTTGTGGCTGATTCACCTGCTCTTGTTGTTGATGGTGTCGTTGTTGGTTTTGCCTGCTGTGGCACTGCCCCCAGGCTCTGAATTTGAAGGTTGCCTCGCAGGACTTGTGCCCTGGAGGAGTGGGCTTCTAATCCCCTGCCGTTCTTTTTCTAGCTCACTGCCTTGCTCAGCTATCCATGTTTTGTGTTTTCTAATATCCCTATCTGAAAAAGGAATAAAAGTGGACAGTAAAGGTTTGTACAATGGATAAAAAAATTGTGGCACAGATGTAATTTGTGGAGGACACAATGCCTCTTTGCACCCTTGTATTAGCAGATAAAGTGAAGGATTAAGCTCTTCACCAAGTCATACTCATCTTTTGTTTCCTCCACAACTGAGTACATTGCAGACACCTCCTTTAGCTGTTCCTCTAGCACGTGCAACAACAGGATAGCTTTGCCCATGGTATTGTCCACTTTGATGACTTCCTGTGTGAACACCTCAAAAGGAAGCAGCTTCTCCGTCCGGCATTTGATTAGGCCCCATTGGCCCATCTCAATGATCATGCCTTTTACAGTTGCATCCCCTATTTGCATGACGTATTCATTGATAGGTCTGTACTGCTCAAACAGGCATTCAAGCATATAATAGGTCGAGTTCCAATGTGTTGGCACCTCCTGTATGAGTGCTTTAACTGGCATTCCATTTTCACGCTGGATGACCCTCAGCTGTTTCGGGGCTTTAAATGAATCACTGAAATGAGTGCAGATAACTCTGCAGATGGACAGTAAGTTGCTTACTTGGTCTTCTTTTTTGAGAAAGTCCTATACAATGGTGTTGATGCAGTGCGCTAACCACCATCGCCCATGGCCTTTACTATATTACTGACATTGTCCATGGCAATAAATCCAATCTCAAGCCCTCTTGGTCTCAGCCATTCCAAGACCTTGTTGTTAAAGTCTTCCAAAATGTTTGCAGCAGTAAGAGTCTCTCCATGGCGAACATGGCTACAGTTGCATGTTTCCGAGTGGCATTAAAAACCTCAGCAGTGTCAACAACACCTGCTGCAGATATCTTTGGTCTAACCCCCACAAAGATCCAGCGTTCAGTGATGCACTGTGGCTTGGCAACTGGTCCACATGTCTGTTGTCAGGTGAATAGTGTGAACAGCACTCTGATACAAATTTTGTCCAAGCAATTCCACACATCGTAATGTAGTGCTGGAACAGCAACTCTGGCAAAATAGGTTCGGCTACAACCGACCATTCCGGTCAGATGGCTGCCACAAATTCAAGAAAACATACCCCTTCCACAGAAGAGAAAGTGAGGAGGTCCAGCTGTAACATTTTAGCCAGCTTCGTGTTGTATAAACATGCCGTTGGATGGTTGAATTCATACCTGCCCTCCGGTCTAAACATGCAATGTTGCTGATGTGGGTGATACTACTGCACTGCTGGGGAGAGGGCTGCTTTGCATAACAAAGATGTCTTCCTCTTCTTCACCTTCCAACATGATCGGATTTTCCACATTCCCTGGTCAGCCGGCTTTCACCCCTTCACCAATATCACTTGCAGTTTTTTGGTCGCTAAGGTGCGCCTCCCAAAGGATCGTATGGTGCTTTTTCAAATGGGTTATTTGGCCCCCGGTACCATAGTTTATACCAAACTTATCCCGACTAACACTTGCTCCCCAAACAGAGCATATGGCAATGTTCACCGCCTTCTAGCTAACCGAAAAGAAGTCCCAAACTGGGGAGCTCAACTTTATGATGCTGGTGCCACTGTCAATGTCAGATGAACTGGGAATAGGCAGGCATTTTGATGTTTGATTCTGTGCAGTACCTACTTTTACTGAAGTGGTTGTGAATGTAGGTAGATGCCGGGACATTGCAAATATGGCAGCTGGTGGGGGTCGGATCTGTGGTGCCACTGCCACATCCTCTAGGGATGGAGTAATGTCGGTCTCCACTGGGGCTGGGCTAACATCCATGATTACTGGCTCTTCGTTATCCTCCTCCACTACATCTGCCTCCATAACTCTAAGGCTTTCTGGAACCTTCCTTCCCTGGCTTCATTGCGTGGCATGTCTCACTTTCAGACTGGTGCGGGATCCAAGTGGTGTCTATATCATCAGTAGGGGGGCTTGAATAAGAAGATGATGCACCACTAAACCTACTTTTTCTAGCTGGAAATCTGGAAGACAATGGATCTTCTAGAACAGATTGCTCTACTTCCACAGCATGAAGCTCAATCTCTTGAACTGCTCCTACTTTGGAAATAACTACTATTGGTGGTTGTGGCTGTTGTAGTTGTCGTTGTCCACTTCTCTGAGTTTCCTGCAACAATTGGATACTACGTTGCAACCAAGCTAAATCAATTTTAACCTCACTGATCATCATTGTTGTCGTGATTAGACTGGCTGCCTCTGTGACAGACATGGCCTTGGGCTTAGATTGGGTGTGGGTCCACTGATTTGGGGATGCTGCTCTCAGCTTGCTCCCCAGACGCTGGTGCAGCAGGCACAGGTTTTTATTCCCAAAAAAGATCTGGGGCAACAACATACCAGAGGTGGTGGTGGTAAGCTCCTTCTTCTTCTCACTGCCAACTGAATTGGTGGCACCTTTCTTTGGGGCCTTCTTGAAGCTGTCAGTTAGCATTGTCACTTAGCTTCACAAGTTGAAGAGATGTCTGTGATGTGTGAGTCCCTCATGCATCACGTCATGCACATCCCTTCTTTCTGGCAGTACTGTTGGTGATGTTGTCTCATGTGCACCTAAAAATAAAAGAAGAAAGGAGGACATCAGTGAATTGTGGCATTATACAGTTAAATTAGTAGTACAAACAAACACAATATAATTTAGTGTGATCACTTGTTACGCCCTATTATAAATAATTAACAATATAGTGTTAGTGTATCTATCAGTAAAACAGAAAACCACACAAACATAACCTTTCATAGTGACTTTACTGTGAATTCAGGAAGGATAAGACAGAGCATAAACAACAACATACAGATGCAACTGTTTGCTGTATGTGTATCACATGGTGTCACTCAAGTGGGATGTGGCACTCAGGTAGGTGCAGCTGACAAATGACAATGGAAGTATTAATACCTAGAGAAAGAATGCTGTTGTGTTACTATAGTAGAGACGGGGTTTTGACAGAAGTAGCCGAAGATGGTATGAACAAAAAAAGAAAATATTAAAAATGTAATTGACCAATTAATTTAAAAAGAAAAAGAATAGACATTTTTGGCTCTTCGCTATCCAACACTTTCCCTAATGTTGCACTCACTGGAGTGGGAATAGATATGTTTACCTCTCCGCTATGCAACACTTTCCCTACTGTTGCACTCACTGCAGTGGAAATATTATTTTTACACCTCAGCTATCCAACACTGTCCCTACTTTTGCACTCACTGGAGTTGGAATAGTCATTTTTACCCCTCTGCTATCCAGCACTTTCTCTACTGTTGCATTCAGTGGAGTGGGAAAAGTACGTTTTACCCCTCCGCAATCCAACACTTTCCCTACTGTTGTATACTCTTTGTAGTGGGAATAGTAATTGTTACTCCTCCACTATCCAACACATTCTCTACTGTTGCACTCAATGGAGTGGGAATAGTCATTTTTACCCCTGTGCCGCTATCCAACACTTTCCCAACGGTTGCACTCACTGGAGTTGGAATAGTCATTTTTATACCTCTGCTATCCAACACTTTCTCTACTGTTGCACTCACTGGAGAGGGAATATTAACTTTATCTCCACGCTATCCAACACTTTCCCTACTGTTGCATGTTTTGTAGTGGGAATATGAAATGTTTTTCCCTCCGCTATCCAACACTTTCCCTACTGTTGCATTCTCTGGAGTGGGAATAGTTTTTTTCCCCTCTGCTATCCAATACGTTCCCTGCTGTTGCACTTACTGGAGTTAGAATAGTAAATTGAATTATTTTGCTATCTAAAGCTTTCCCTACTGTTGCACTGATTGTATTGGGAAATGGAAGTTTAAATTTTTTTTAATAGTTTAATGTATTAATTTAATATAGATGTTTTTTAATATTTTAAAATATTAAACGCCCTTTGTACTGGTAGTACACTTTTCTTCTGCAGAGCAGACTACACTACCCAGGGTCCTTTGCAACAAACCACGCCGTTGCGCTCCCACTGACAGCATCGAAGCAACAGGAGGTGCATTGAAAAGATCCCAGGGGCTCCCGAAGCGCGGGACGCACGCGGGGGCCAAGCTCAAGCCAAGGGCGGGCCTGTCTAAGCCCGTTGGAGACTGAAGGAGACTAGGCTGGGCCACTCCATTAACATTTGACTTAGCGTAAGCAGTTTAATCCACTTTTTGCAGCTGTCCCCTGTGCTTGTTTGTATTATCTTTGTTGTGTTGCTACATTTTTGGGGCAATGAGCAAAGGAGAGCGTAAGGGGACAGGAGGGCCTGGAGTAGTGGGAACATTAGATGCGTTTCTGTCACGGGCTGAGTCCGTATTAATTCATGAGATCCAGATGACCGAAATGAGACTCTCATTAGACCCCCAGAGACTCCCCAGCGGAATTGTACCATCTGTTTCATTCGCTTTCCCCGAACACAATGTTGTACTTGATAGCTTCCTCCCCCCATAGAGTTACACCTCCTTGGTGCATCAGCAAAATGGGTCCTCCCCGTTAGTTAGTTTAGACTGCATTCCACCTACATCGTGTGAATCTACTAATAAGGTAGTAACACGCCAACACAGAACCACACTGGCTTCCAGTGGGGAACCCGACCAAAAAAAGAGCCTAAACTACGCATCAGGCATAAAAAATGGTGAAACGGAAGTCTGTAACACATGGTTGTGAGGGAGGCGCAAAGCATGTACTGGTTTGTGATAATAGGGACAGAGGAAATATTACTAGCGTGAACAGCAATTATGAGTCTGACCTCCAGAATAGAGTTGAGGAGAAGCATATTGCCCTTCTGGACCCGTTACTGCTAAAATTGTCAGGAATAGACAAAAGACTGGCCATAATAGATCGGCATATATTTAGTACTTCCAACCTCTGAGTGGGCCAGGGCAAGCAGGTATGACCGATGCTAGACAGGATAGGGTCACTGATGCCAGATTACCAGCGAGTGTAGCGACACTAACTCCCCTTATTGAGACAAGGCCATCGGCGGCTACTCCATTAAAAGTGAAACAACTCACAAGCAGGTCTGGTAGGTCCCCGGGTATCTCATAAGTTGCGGGGGGTGGCGAATGCTAGTATTTCTCTGCACCTACCGCCCGAAGCGACTCCACATACAATCGCAGTTCCTACATGTAATAGTTTTGAAGCTTTTACCACACTGGAAGAAATAGATTGACTCGGATACAATTTAAGTACCATTATCCCAGACAAACATCAATTCAAGGAACAGCGTGTGCTTGACTGTGTAATAGACACCCAAATAAACGAAACACCAACTTTAATAACAATAACTAACAACAGGAGTGATAGAATCATGAGTGATAACTTGGTAGGTGAGGAAGAATGCTGTGAACTCTCATAATTAGTATCCCGTTAGCTGAGGGGGACCCAGGTTGTATTGGGCCTATTGCGTGTAAGGCAAAAAAGCCATATTCTATTCCCGACCTAAAACTAGTTTCCTGGAATATAGCAGAGCTAAGTTCAAAAATATCCTCAGTGGACTGGTCTACCTTTATTGAAGGCCACGACATGATGGCCTTCCAGCAAACTTGGGCCATGGATTAAGTATATCGACAGGGTTTTATAAACTTTTCAAAAAAGGCACAAGGAGGGCAGAGGGGAAGACCTATGGGGGGCCTTACAACATGGGTGAGGCAGTCTGACCAGTATAGGGTAGAAGAATTGTACATTGACAGTAGGGATATACTTATAATTAGAATACAGATGGCAGAAGTCCCTGGTTTGTTTTTCATTAACGTTTATGCAAGGGGTATGCCAGGTGGGAAAGCCTCTCCCACTGTAGTCCTTTTAGACATGTTTTTAAATGATCACAGAGGTGTGAGCATTATGATAACTGCTGGCGACTTCGACTGCTCTTTTGAACCCCTCGATGAAAATGATGTTAATCTCAGTTGTGAGGAGGACGGCCAGTGGAACATACCGCCATTGGATCTTTCTCCTATAAAAAAATGGACAGGGGCAGCCTTACAGCTGAAAGTGTTTTGTTTAGAACAGGGGGTTAGGGCTGGAAACGGGAGGTCCAACTCTGATAGGCAGGGCTCGCAAACCTTTAATAATGGCTTGCGAAGTAGCCGCATTGATTTTATTTTCCTTAATAAGGAATTTTGGCCCTCGCTAGTATATATGGTAGTTCTGGAGCGGATAGAGAGCGACCATAACCCCCTAGTACTCTCCATGCAGATCAAAGGCATTCCCATTGTTGCCAGCAGGTGCCTGGAAATGCTTTCGTTGAAGTACTTTTAACCAATCACACAAGGAGAGTCAAATGGAATAAAGCTACAAAAAAGATGATCACTTACAGCAGATGAGTGAGTTAGGGCCCAGCGCGACAGCTTCTTTCTTAAACTGTGCAACCCAAGGGGAAGTGAATGCAAAGGTACCACAGGTCCACAGTGATTTGTTTAATAAGCTTAAAGGCTTTTTTACTACTATGGTTAAAAAAAACAGAGTTATTCCAGCCATAAGGCCGCTGCTTGTTATGGTCAATCCTGTAGAAAAACATATAGAACCTTAGCTAGCGCAATAAGGTCCAAGAATCAGGGAGATATAAGAACGGCTAGGGCCGGGTATAAAGCGGCCCAGCAGCAAGCAAAAAGGGAATGGGATGAACAACAGTGGGCAGAGCTGCTCAAGGACAGTATGGAGAGAATATGGTCACATTCTGGCATCCTGTGAACTGGGGGTGGGGGAACCGAGCCGTATGCCAGTCAACCATGTAGCCCCTGAGCAGTGGGTATCTCATTACTAGGCCAGTTTGCAATTTTAAACCCGCACAGGAAAAATGAGATTTTACAGTTCCTGAAACAAGTCTATCCTTTACTAAAAAGAGGTGGAAACAGCCTTAAAAACAGTCCCGAGGAAGGGCACCTGGGTTGGACTGTATTTAGGCAGACCTGTTCCTTCATGATACTGCCAATTGGGTAACATACATACAGCTCCTTGTGAATGCTGTTGCTAGTGGAGCATCCATGCCCAATACTTAGTCAGGAGCAGAAATCCTCCCAATATTTAAGAAAGGAGACTGTTCTAACCCAGGCAACTATAGGCCGATAAGCCTTATTGACTGTATACAGAAAGTTTCAGCTAGGATGGTATTAAGCCGAATCCAGGCCTGGATGGATGAACATGATATTTTGTCACCTCTGCAGGCGGGTTTCCGTTCTTGTACCAGCACTATTGACCAGGTTTTTTGATTTATTTTAGTATATTGGCGCGTGGTATTTTTAGGCGGGGGCACTATTTATGCGGCCTTTGTCGACCTTAAGTCGGCTTTTGATCTTGTCCCCCACGTACAAATGTGGAGATCCTTCCAGGAACTAGGTATGCCACACGAAACATTGGCTTTTTTGGTTACTCTACATGAAGCTAAATATGCGCAGGTACGTTGGAATGCGCAGGGGAACGCTACTCAAAGGTTCCCGATAGCTAAAGGGGTTCATCAGGGGTGCGTTCTAGCACCTACCCTCTTCTCCCTGTATATTAATAGGGTAGTCCAGTAATTCCAGAGCTTCCCCACTGATGCTCCCACCTTAGCAGGATTGAAGATCCCCCTTCTTATGTTTGCAGATGACACCCTTATACTATCCAATACACAGAAGGGTTTACAGTCTGCTGATTTGAGGAGTGAACGTTGAGAAAGCGAAATTCATGGTCTTACATAAACATAAGGTTATTAATGGCAGAGTTGAAATGAAGGAAGGTATTCTGGAACAGACTCAGAGTTTTACATATCTGGGGGTAACTATTGGCAGTAAACTTATCTGGAAGCCTCAGATTAATCTATTGACACTTAGACACGCTCAACTGTCAGGTGCCCTGTTGAAGGAGCAGCGTCTTTCTACACCAAACCCGTTGCTCCAGTTTTAAAAATGTATGATTCTAAAATTAGTGCTTCAGTCTTGTATTGGGCCGAACTGTGGGGCTTCGAAAAACTAGCCCCCTTAGTAATAGCACAAAATACATTTTTAAGGGCAGTAATTGGTCTTCCCCAGTCAACTCCTTTATTGCCCTTATTCGCATATCTTGGCTGCTATTCTATCACAGACACAGCGCAATACAGACCTGTGGCATACTGGAGAAGGCTCTGGGTTACCCCATTGT
Organism: Lissotriton vulgaris; assembly: GCF_964263255.1. NCBI lineage: Eukaryota > Metazoa > Chordata > Amphibia > Caudata > Salamandridae > Lissotriton > Lissotriton vulgaris. The sequence goes on from NW_028248849.1 coordinate 13,225, forward strand.
TGTCCCAGTATGCACAAGCACTGTTGGAAGTCAGGGAGGCTGACAGCAAGCATAAAATTCCATGGCTGAGACGAGTAAAAGTCACTCTTCGTGAGATGGGGGATGGGTAGACTATGGGTAAAGCCTGTTGGAAACCCCTTTCCTACTAAGAGTGAATATAAGGCAGCATATTGGAACATGGTTAAAGCGAAGCATTTTTCTGCCTTAGTGAGACCTTCATTATCCAGGTACTTTTTAGAACACAAGCATGAAGTAGAGTATGAACAGTATTGTGATCTTATCACCTCCACTAAAGATCAGAAGCTCTACCATCAATTTAAGGGTGGGATCACTTCCCACTTATCTATTTTTCTAGTAAGTGGCATGTATTAAACCACAGCAAATGTCCATTTTGCCCAGCTTACAAATCTCCTAGGCAAAGATTGTTAAAACCTATCTGCTTAAACCTGAGGATCAGGCTGAGCAACGAAGCATTAAGGGGCAGATTTAATATAACTGGTGCATCCCCAGAGAATGCGCCAGTTATTGTGCGCCGCAGCTCCGCCACCCATGGTGCGCCGCATCTACAATGCGGCGCACCATGGGGCAAAAACGGCACAGATGCGTGACACATCTGTGCCGTAAAGGTGGCGCATTGCTGGAGTTGTGTCGCAAGCGTGACGCAGCTCCAGCAAGGCTCGGGGGTGCCCAATTCGTCCAATGCTGCGTCAAGCCTTACGCCTGCTTCAAGCAGGCGCAGGGTTTTGACGCAGCATTGGCCTAAAAGTGACTGAGTGAAATCTTGTAGATTTTACTCAGCCACTTTTGCGAGGCGCACCTGCCCCGGAACGCCCACCCTGCGCCGGAACGCCCACATGTGGCGCAGGGCTTTACAACGTGACGTTGTAAATGGGTCGCAGGGATGCGCCACGTTTGCGCCGCGGTTGCGCCGCGGTTGCGTCACGCAACGGAAGCGCAAGTCCGACTTAAATCTGCCCATTTGGATCTTAAAAACAGCTACCCATGAACACATTGTGATTGCCGTTGCTAAGTTTTTAGGTTGGATGTGGGTTATACGAGCAAAGGAGTGGAGGCTATGATATTTGTCTCCTTTTAATTTGTTGGGGTGAATAATACCACGCACTGTGTTGTATTGATTATAATGTATTTCCCTGGCTGATTCTACAGAGGATTTTATGATTACTATACCAGCTCTGGTGGGAGTTTACCAAGATATTTTTTAGCGTCTTTTGATATTTTTTAGCATCTGTTATCTATTTAATATTTTTAAGTATCCTTAACTGCGGACCTATTACTTTTATTACTCTGCACTCTAACCTTCTAATGCACAATTTGCTTACACTGATGATTATGAAATGTATTGGTTTGGTTTAATGTCACGTAATTAGTTCATTATGATGTCTATAACCTTTTTTATGCTATGCTTTTTTTAAATGGTATGTCTTTTATGAATTTATTCGAAATAAAGACTTTTAAAGTATATATATAGGTATAAATTATTATATTTGTGTGTTTATCTTTTTTAAATTAAGTTTAGTTGTTATATTTTGTTAAAATGTATATTAAATGTACTTAATTGTGTTACAATTGATATTTAATATAGTTAATATATATTATTTTATATGTATTTAAATCAATAATTTTTACATCGATATTTGTGAACTTACCTTTTTAGGTATGGGAGCCGAAATTATTTTAGTCTATTTTTTCTCCATATTTTGAACAGCAATAATTATGTCTTCGATATTCTATCAGTGAACGGGCGCTAGGCAGCTAAATTTAGCACCAGAACAGGGGGGACATGCAGGGCTGCACCAGCTCAGTGGGAAAGGCAGGGCTGCACCATATTGTTGTAAATATGGTGCAGTCCTGCGTTACAGAAGTGGAGGAATGCGACGTTAAGCCAAAGAGGCTAATGCTGTGCTCTGCCACTTCTACTGTAAATGTGTCCCTAGGTTTCCTAGCTTGAGGATTATCTGGTTGTCATCTTTGCGGCCGTAATAGTTCTATTAAAGGACTTAATGGGGCCTGTTATTGGGCTGAGGTAATCCTTCAACAGGAGTTGCAAAACAATTGAACCTTGCAGCATTCCTGAGTCAGTATATGAAAGATGGAAAATAGGTCCAGAGGCAGTATGTGACAACTTCAGTCATATCAGCTGTGATTTTCAGGTTGAAATGGGGGTGTATTGTGCTTCCCTGCCAGTATGGAAGTCAGTGGGACAATTATGGAGAGTGTAAGTTGGACATTTAAGTAAAAGCAGCTCTTTCTTTCAGCTTAGACAGGAGCACACTATTGGAGTTTCATTAGTAGCTGGCTAAATTAACTCGATTAGGGTTCATCTTTTGTATGTTTGGCTTTGTGTAAGAAGTATTGAGAGAAAGATGTCTGAGTTTGGGAGTCATGGTTCAGGTCTTGATACGAGTGGTAGTGAAAGTTGGAAGTCCTCTAGAGTTGCACTTGTGTTTTATGGAGGATATATCTGGGTAGCTGGTATTGAGGAGCTCACAGAAGTGGGTGGAGAGGAGTTATTGTTAGGCCTGGGCGGTGAACTTCACTCCGTTTGCAGAGTTTTCTGCACTCTGCACTCCGAATAGCTCGCGGAGTGCAGACAACTCCGCTTCGCAATGTGCAGGGAAGTTTTTTCTCCGCTCGTGATCGCGAACAGTAAAAGTAGAATTCCTACCCGAGAGGCAGGAATACCAGCACAAACTGCAGTTCGCACTGCACTCCGCCGCTCGGGGAACTTCACAGAGTTTTTTGTAACTTTGTGGGGTTCCGCATAGCAAAACTACGCAAACTACGCCCAGGCCTAGTTATTGTCCACCAGCACAGATTGACACAATGACTGTTGCTTTTTACAATTTTGCCTTGAGAAAGATCACGGCGTGCCAGCCACTTGGGGTGAAACACGTGTCAGCTTTTTTTCCATGTCACATCAGGCTCTAATTCTGATGTGCTCAAATAAAAATCATTTAAAGATATGAAGAACTCTTTAGATATTTTTTGGACATGTATTCCTTAAAATATCATAATCTTCTTAGGCATTGCCTGTCGCTTAACTGATCTACAAGGTGACTTATGTATGAGGCAATGTTTCAAGATATTGGTTATCATGACAAAGTCTGTAAGTGCATCACACACTTATTGAAGTAGTGTGATCTTGGTGACCGTGGAATATGTTGTTGCCGTCATTTGACTTCATCAATTCAGTTTTGCTCTCCTTCTTTTACATGTTTTACATTTGTATTGAGCAGCAGTGTCTTCGGTCTGCTTCTTCAGGATATCAGGAGGTCTTGCGTGGTTTCTGTTGGAGCCATTGGATAGCCTTCTCTTCTGTTATGCAATTGTGATGCCAAGGATGTCGTGAGGTGAGAGCTGACTGTGGTGAAGTTGAACGAGTCTGCGGAATGTATTGTTGCTCTTCGATACTGTAAAAGGGGTAAAAGTGTCCAGGTTAATGTTGAAGGAGATGAGTTTAATTTTGCTCCAGTTGACGGGAAGATTTACCGTCCAGTCCCTAAGTCTTGGTGTGGAAACAATCGTGTCCTCTGTTTGTCCAGTACAATGTGTCCTTCTGAAGACCAATGGAAGATGGTGAGTCTTTGGTTTGACACGAAGGATCTCATTTGAGTTTTGTTGTACATTACAAAAGCTCAAGTTTCTCATCATGCAGAGGCTGTTGTATTCAGTCACATAGAGGGATGGCACCTGTGTATGTGGAGTTGTTTGGTAAGGGGTATTTGGACAAAATATATAGTCCAAACAATTATGTGGACAAAATATTGTGTCAAGAATATCGAAGACAAGAATATCATGAGGGTCAGTTTCTCTTGGTATGCAAAGTGTTACTATACTTAACTCCACACATACGTGCCCTGCCGATATATATCTTCAAAGTACATAGAGGTGGAGTTAAGAATAGTGAATCTATACTTACCTGTTTGCACTTGTATTGTTGATATTTTTGACTCACTATGCTGTCCACACGATAGTATTGTCCTCAATGTAGTTACTACTTTGTTAATCTTATCTTAGGGTACCTCAAATATATTTATTTTGTTTTGAATTAATTTACCAGTGCCTGAGAGGTAACTGGCACAATGAAGTGAACCCAGCACTCAGCATGTAAAGCTCCCATATGACCCCTACTGTCTGTAATACAGGTAGATTATGTTTGTATAAACTTTGGTGACCTTTAATGCCTTTTGAGAAATGTGTACTCTGAGAAAATGTTAACACAGTTGTTAAGAGGAATGTTATATGACGTGCTGTTTAGTGATATTCTTGTTAAACTCTGACATTGTGGGGACTTGATAAAGAGAAATTGGAGGATGAAAGGTAGGAGACAAGACTGAGGAAATGAAGGAGGAGATTGGGATAGAGCAGAACTTCCTCTGGACATTGGTATCTCAAAGTGGATGTTCAACGGTATTTTACATTTAGCCTCACATGGGCATCTGGCCAAAAGGTACCGAACAAAGGAAAAATCAGAATTGATAAGCGAAGGCAGGATCAAAAGCAGCAGAGGAAAAGACGTGTATTTTCAAAGTGAAGGATGATAGTCAGAGGAGTCAGAGGAATGGGTAAAGCAAAGAGTTATAAATAAAGGGAGGGCTGCTCAAGAGATACTAGGGCAGGCTACAAATGGCCCCTTGGAAGCAGGAGCTAGCCACCTGCTACATACGGCCTCAAGGAGGACCTTGTATGATGCTCCCTGTTGTAGTTACATTTACCTGAGAAGACAGCAGCAGGGAATGTGGAAGGGGGAGATGCCTGATCTGAGGACCGCATGGATAGAGCTGTCTTTAGCAATGGTTTGTAAGTGTGAAGGCTACGTTAGCATGAGGGGCACTGCTTAAAATGGATAACATGAAGGGGAGGTTTGTCTCTGAAGTAATTGCTCACAGCTCAGATATGCCAAAATGTTTCCTCGAATGAGGCTGGCATTTGATTTGGAATGCCTGTCCATTGTGTTGTAATTTCCTGCATCCAGCAACAAAGTAGAGACTAATTTGTCTGCAGCCCTGTCTTTTCCTCACACAATGATTTTTTTACTTTTTTTTCAGATTTATACAGTGCGAACTCGATCTGAAGGTGTTGGTTATGCTATACAAGGACACATTCATATTTGTTGATAGGCACAGGTAGATTAAGTTATTTGCCCAGAATCCCAGGATGTTGATGCGACCCAGAGGCTCGAACCTTGGTTTCCCAGCTCCAAAGTCGGCAGCTCTAGCCGTCAGACCACGTCCTCTCCTCTCTTCTAAAAAGCTTTACAAATCTTCTATTTTAGTCCCATCATTCCTGTTGGATAAAAGTGTTATGCATGCAAAGTTCTTTATGGGGTTACTTCGTCATGCTGCTTCTAAGTTTCCACCATGAGAACTCTTATTTCATTCCTTCACACTAGAATTCAATAAAAAATATACAAACATTGTTAACTGAAAACACGTTGTCATTCTTCAAGCACTGTTGCAGATTAGTTTCTAGAATGTTATTACTATTTATAATCTGCTCCCATTTGAGTTCAGGGGTACGTTGCAGGTGTGGGTGTGAGTCTTGAGCTGCCATGGTATTTAATCACTAAAATACCAGCAATAGTTGAAGTGGTATCACAGGTTGATTCCCTTCACCCATGCTTAGCTCCACCACAGCTAATAATGTGCTGCCCAGTAGCTGGGTAGAGGGACTTGAATGTAGTTTTAAGAAAATTCCAAATGGAAAACTAGGTTAATATCTCTTACCCTTGGTAACTGCAGATTAACACCCATGGGTGATGTGGGGGTCTTGTGGATAATTTCAGATGTGTGCTCATTTTCTATCTTTAATGCCTGTAATTTGAGCAAATCTTATCAAACATGGTTGTGTTTTATGCCAAATGACTACCCATGCATTTGAAATCCAAATATATTTGGTGGGTGTTGTCACATAGTAAAAAAGAACATATATTCAACATTCTTTGTTCTGTAGAGCTAGGATAAGAAGCAGCCTCCAACAAACAGTAACAAAGCTGTCTACTATACTAAATAACATTCGGCAAATAATATAAAAGTATTGTGTGCAGGTAAATGAATCATGAACAGAAAAATAACGAAATAAATGTGCTTAAACTGCATTATTTGCTTCCAATTTTCCAAGCCGTCTTTTGGGGTAAGGATGCTCAAATATCTTGTACAAAAAATGTTTTAAGATCGGTTAGGTTGACACAAATGGTCCAGTGTGTTTAATTGTACGATATACCACAGATTGCTGTACAAAATGGAATCTGGTGTTTCACATTGCACCAGGCATGCGAGCATATACACACACGGATGCACGCACACACGCATTGGAATGCAAGCGCACAATCTCATGCAAGCGCACACATGCACACGCACATGAATGCATGTGTTTGCACACAAATGCATGCAAATACACACACATGCACACTTGTATGCATGCGTGCTCTCACAAATATGTCCAGCACATACAGTAGGAGGAGAGTGGAAGGCAGGCCAGCGGCAAACAGAAGCCATCGCATCCCCCGCACTCCGGGCCCCCTGACGCTGACAGGCCCCTGACCTGAGAGCTTTGGGATGGGTACAAAGTGTGCCCCACCCCCTGCATGTACTTTGCAATGGGGCCCCCTCAAGTTTTGTTATGCCACTGAGGCAGGCTGTCATCTCGGATGAGTAATTGTGAGTTCCTGGGAGGTCATAGGTCACACGCCACAGATGTAGGGACTCTCATTATAGTGCACTAGTTTGGAAGGGAGCGCCCTCTCCAGGGCCCCGCATTGCGCCCTCTCCAAGGTCCCGCAACGCGCGCCCTCTCCAGGGCCCCTGCATTGCGCGCCCTCTCCAGGGCCCCGCATCGCGCGCCCTCTCCAAGGTCCCGCATCGCGCGCCCTCTCCAGGGCCCCGCATCGCGCGCCCTCTCCAGGGCCCTGCATCGCGCGCCCTCTCCAAGGTCCCGCATCGCGCGCCCTCTCCAGGGCCCTGCATCGCGCGCCCTCTCCAGGGTCCCGTATCGCGCGCCCTCTCCAGGGCCCCACGTCGCTCGCCCTCTCCAAAGTCCCGCATCGCGCGCCCTCTCCAGGGTCCCGCATCGCGCGCCCTCTCCAAAGTCCCGCATCGCGCACCCTCTCCAGGGTCCCGCATCGCGCCCCCTCTCCTGGGCCCCGCATCGCGCGCCATCTGCCGGGTCCCGCATCGCTCTTTCTGGCGCGCGCTGCCTCGCGTGGCCCGGGTACCTCGGGATGCTCCTCACGTTCTCTGCTGCTGAGGGCTCCTCTCGGCTTTGGGAGCGGCCTCTGATATCTGCAGGCCGGGCATGCAGCAGCATCAGCGCCTGCACGGCAAGAGTGGCAGCGTCTAAAGAACGCGAGGATGCCACAAGGAGAGTGTGTCGCCATCAGGGCTGTGATACAGCACGAAAACCCAGATCTCTCAACACTCACAGAAGGCCGATGAAGCCTTTTTTGCCCCGGCCGCTTACCTACCATTCTGTATGTGAGATATATTAGACGTACCTTCCACGGAGGGAGCCCAAGCCACTCACAGGCGAAACTACAGAAGGAACGGATTCCAAAAACCAAAACTCATCGACTAGGGGGAGGTTGTGGCATAACGGTCAGAGCCACCGATTGCGAGCCCCGGGGCAGCAGGTTCGAGTCTCGGCGTCAGCTCATCAGGCTGTGATTCTGAGCAAGCCACTTTGGGGCATATTTCTGAAAATATTACTCAGAGCAGCAAAACACCCACCTCACTGTGAGACAGGGCGAGGGCCGGAATGTGCCACATTTACCATGACATGGGGCATTCTTGCCCTCCCCTTGCATTGGCACGCAATGTGCTGCCTAGCGCCTAAGCAGGCACCGCGGTGCAAGGGAAGCAGGCGCCGTGGTGCAAGGGAAGCAGGCGCCGTGGTGCAAGGGTGCCTGCCTTGTAGGCAGGATGGTTTTTGTGCAGAGAGGGACACCTTCCTTCACAACAACAATCATTTGAGGCTCTTTCCTCTTTCTACGTGCGCTGAATACAGAACCCCGACTACTAATGTGCAGCAAGATACAATTGTAGCTAACTTAGAAAGACCACACAAAAAACAAGTAAGGACTGAACTACATGCTAAATTCATAGCAGACTGTCTCAGGTCTATTTTGTTTCTATCAGCCTCCAGCTACGAAACATACCTCGCATTTTCATAGAGGATGAAGATTTCAAAACAGGCTTTAGTTTTGTATTGAATAAATGTTCACGTCTATGGATGGTCCTCAGCATTGAGACAGAGCAGATACATGTACAGAAGAACAAAAAGGAAGTGCTGAACTGGAAAATACATTTCTTGAGGATCAAACCTGTTGCTACTGGGAAGGACACTTTGAAAAACTCGGCGGCCATTGTAACAGAATTCATCAGACAAATATTCTCAAAAAAACATACAAACTTCAGAATGTATAATAAAGACACACCTATCATTATTTAAGAAATACTTTTACCAGCAAGGCCCTACTAACCCGGGTGGGTTCCAGAAGAAAACTATTACCTTTTCTGATATCACATCTGATTGAGATAGTGATAGTACCAAATAAGGCCGGAGTAATGTGGGTTTTGGTTCTGAGCCATCAACACAGATCACAGGCACAAATATGGTGACAATCCCATAGAGATTACACGTGAAACACACCCAATCCCAATAACAAATTGGTAGTTCTTCCAAATTTGTATTTATCATCACATCAGTCATGTTCCATGGAATTGGGCTGTTTTGTTTTTTAGGACTTTAAGGTAGAAATATTTTTTCTCCAACATACCCGATAGTAACACACATGACTTTACATGCCTACATTGTCCATCCACTTTTCATCCATCTTCTAATACTTTGACCAAAGAGATTTCAAAGTTTGGAGATGTGATTTTGACAGAAACAGAGCTGTTATTTAAGCAACAGAAAAATATGAATTAAAACCATACTAAATCGAAAACTGAAGTTTTACCCACTTTGTCCAAATACAGGAATTGTGTGATTAAACCCGCGGATAAGGGTGGCTGGATTATAGTTCAAGATAAACTAGACGATGGTAATGAGGTGTTGAGCCAGTTACAGAATCCTTTCCGTTAAAAACTTTCAAGAGATCCGAACTTACCAATAAAGAAAGAAATCTCTACACTAACAATGGCAGGTCTGAGTGCAAAGTGGGTAAGTAAAAAATAATTTGATTATGTGAGCAAAGAGGATTACACTATACCAGCCTTTTACAGGCTACCTAAGATACATAAAGACGACAAAAGCCCACCAGGGAGACCGATAGTTGCAAGATGTCAATCCATTTTACAGCTGCTAGCAGAATATGTAGGCATCATTATAAAACGCTATGGGGCAGATTTACAACCCCCTTGCGCCTCTTTTGCACCGCCAGTGCATCACTTTTGTGACGCAGCGGCGGCGCAAAAGATACACCACGGTGCGGGCTATTTACAACGTGACGCATCTGGGAGATGCGTCACGTTGTAAAGCCCTGGGCCTTAAGGAGGCGTTCTGGTGCATGGGGGGCATTCTGGCGCAGGAACGCCTCCTAAAATTTGCTGAGTGAAATCTACAAGATTTCACTCAGTCACTTTTAGGCCAATGCTACGTCAAAACCCTGCGCCTGCTTGAAGCAGGCGTAAGGCTTGACGCAGCATTAGTAGAATGGGCCCCCCAGAGCATTGCTGGAGCTGCGTCGCGCATGCGACGCAACTCCAGTAAATGCGATACCTTCACGGCACAGATGCGTGACGCATCTGTGCCGTTTTTGCTCTGTGCCGTTTTTGCCCATGGTGCGCCGCATTGTAAATGCGGCGCATCATGGGTGGAGGAGGCATGGCGCACAATTACTGACGCATCCCTGCTAATTTGCAGGGATGCGCCAGTAATTGTAAATATGCCTCTATATTTCTATGACTAGATCTTACACCAGGGATGGTATTACAGTAATTACACAAATTGAAGGAGGGACATTCGATGCAGACAGTAATATTCATTCGATGATGGGCATCGAAAGTCTATAGGTGAATATTCCACAATCAGAAGTCTTGGAAGTCACAGACTCTATCCTTGACACCAGGTCTAGGCCTCATCAAATACCTACTAGTGTCATTAAGGATTGTGCTAAGATAGCCTTGGAACGTAACTACTTAATTTTCAATGCAGATGTTTGTGCCCAAATAAAAGGAATTGTGATGGTGGCATTTTGTGCCCCAGACATAGCTAATTTGTATGTTGCTGCTTTTGAAGAGAGAACTTTTGATACTTGGACCAACCCATATGAAAGGAACATAAAAGGTGGCTACGATGCATAGAGGATATCTTGTTAATTTGACAGGGGTCCATTGCCGTATTACTTAAGTTTCATGAGTGGTTAAATAACCAGAATCTCAATCTACGGATCACCATCGAATACAACAACAATTCGATTAATTTCCTTGATGTAAAGATCACCAACAAGGAAGGTTGCCCCTATATAGGTCTTTACATCAAACCCACATCAAGAAACACTCTGCTGAAATATACTAGTCATCATGCAAGGATCTTGCAAGATAATCTCCCTTTTGGCCAGTTCCTAAAGATAAGACGTACCTGTACCAAAAAAAGAGGATTACTCTGCGGAGACCAAGGTACTGTAATGTAAATTGGTCACTAGAGGTTACCTAAATCAAGTTTTGAAAAGATCTCTTAAACGGGCATGGTAATATGATCGCGACTCATTGTTGAGAGTGAAAGAGAAACAAAATCAGTCCCGCTTGTCATGTGGGACTACATTCGATATGGAGTCCAATAGGAATTAAAAGATCGTCCTAAAAAATGGGCATTTATTAGGCACATTACTCACTCAGCGGGAGAAACCTTTGATCGCCTTTAAGAAAGTGACAAATCTAAAAAATAGGTTGGTCGGAGCATATACTGATCGAGAACCAATCACAATCAGCCAGGTGAAGAGGTTGACCCCTACCTTTATCCATGGCCAACTGCACAGCCTGTTCAACCAACCACAAGTGTCAGAAAATCAGGCGTATTGAACGAAAGAAAGTGGGAACTGAAGCATTTTTCTAATTGTGGGGAAACAAATCTTTTCTACTGAATTGAATGTCCTTGTGCATTGTATTACATTGGCAAAACTACACAAGAGGTGAGAAAATGTATGATACAACACCAATCTAGGATTTGCCGCAATGTCATGAATGCTCCCCTGGTTGACCAATACAAGACCAAGTCACCTGCCCCTAATGCAATGAAGTGGTTTGTTCTGGAAGTTGTGACGTGCTCAAGGAGAAAGCATGATGCGGATCGCTTGCTCACAATGAAGGAGAACAGGTGGCGTTGGATGGCTAACACGGTGAAGAGGGGGCTTAACCAACAGGTTGAATGGCATGCTTTGGCCACCTGGTAAGCGTAAGAATTGTCCGGTTACACTTATTACATCAGTGCTTTCGGATATCTGGATGATCTCCCAATACAATTGCAAGATTATATGGTATTGTTTGATTTGTACTCAATAATAGGTTTCAGCAAGAATCACATTTTGTTGTGTTGTGTCTTATGGGACCTGCTTTGAGTGTGACGTTTTACTCCTAATTCTGGCATGGCAACTTGGTGGCTGTTCTTGCTGAAGTTGTGACATTGTGTCACGACATTTTGTGATCTCAGTTGTTCATTAAGTGATTTGTGAGTGTGCGCTTTTCGATTCCTTTTTAAGAATGACACCGAGCACTTCATTGCACTGCGAGACATGTGCAAGCGGTTTTGCATTTATGTTTAGGACACCTTAGGCTCTAGTTTTGGTCAGCCCCTGTTGTGAATACGAGTGTGGGGTTTATTTTTTAATTGTTTTTTTACAGAGTTTTATATAGCGCAAAATTGACCCGAATCGGGTATCAGTGCGCATTACATAGCACGAGTTGCATTACATGAGGACACGTTCATTTTTATTAGGCACAGGGAGATTAAGTGATTTGCCCAGAATCGTTGAGCATCATTGCTGAGACTCGAACCCAGTTCCCCCAGTGCTTAGTTTGTAAAATATGAAGTGCAGGTGCTCACATTTTTCGGGGAGGCCAAACCCACTTCCCTCATCTCCACCAACTTCCACCAGTGGCTCCACCAACTTAGCCTAGTTGCTCCAATCACATCCTGAATTGGCACTGCTGAATACTTGGGAGGCAATGTACTTCTCTGGATTATGGCCCGGGAGGCCCAGGCTACTCCCTGCACCTTTACTCTCATCACGTCTTCACCCTTTTTGTTTTGCAGATAATTATAGCACTTTACATGAGCACCAGTTACGTTACACCAGGACACATTGATTTGCTTGATAGTCACGGGCATATGACGGGATTTACCCAGAATTACAGGCTGTTGAGCCGATCCTGAGACTCGAAGCTGGACCTGGTTCCCCCATTCTAAAGTGGGCAGCTGTGGCCATTATGCCACATCCTCTACCCTTGACATGGAATCAGAAATGCTCCTTTCTATTCCCAGCAATACCACAGTGCACATTACAATGCATTATCTGTTTTGGTCTCAAGCTCTTCCCAGCTTCTGACTGGAGTGGACGTCCCTGAGCCCTTCTCAGGTGCACTCGTCTCTCTCCATCATGTAAGAAGCTACTGAAATCCCCGGTCCGGCCTATTCTGCAATTACCAGACCGGACAGTGTTGTAGACCATAACAATGGCATACCTAAATCCACAAATACCTTACAATTTATCAGAACTGCACAACAAAATCGGAAGCGGATGAAAAATACCTCTCGGCCACTATTAAACATAGAAGGGACACTGGCCCTTTCCAGCGCCCAGTTAATTAGAGATTCACTTGTGCAAACACCATGTCCAAACAAAACGTCCCTTACAGCTTGCCTAGTTTCATTTTGTATTTTTTTGTGCGTTTCCCATCATAACATTAATTGCTGTTTTTGACTGCAAATTTTAGGCCAGTCACACATTGCAATCCAAAGGCCGATTGATGCGAAAAAGCAGAGTCAACTTTTCAGGGTCAATAAAGATATTTTTGCTGCATGAGCTTCTGCAGATGTTAAGTTTGTAAACATTTTTGCTGAGATGATTAATCTCCAGAAAGATTCTGTACCGCCTGACCTTGTCTGAGAAGTTGAAGTGGTTTCTCAAGGCATAGAGGGCACACACAATATTTTAAGAATACCTGTTTTAATGTCAGCTAGCAGTGTCAAATGGCGGCAGTGGAAGGAAGGGATCAGTTACCTGTTAAGGTCTAATTTTTAAACTGTGTTAAACAATTAAGTAAATAAAACATATACGCAAGCAGCCTTGTAGGGGGTGAGGATACAGAGAGGGAAATTCAACTAGGAAGCCAGACATGCTCTGCACTGCAATAAGTATCGCCCAGGAGTTACCAGACCATCCTACACCTCACAGATCTTGCATACATTCTGATATTTTCCTAAGCTACCCAAGATGTTCTGTGTTTGTCTCATATCAATCTGATCTTCAGTTTTTAACTCCCACTACTCCCTGGCTGTGACCGGTCGTCACTACGAACTTGTTCGGCATTTTTGCAGCATGTCTGGCTGGCACCATAGTTTAAACAACTAAATATGACCAGCATTGATGTAATGATGTGAGCAGTCTAGTAGTTGGGTGTGGTGGAGCTAGGGGGTTGGAGGAAGAGAAGGAGCAAGGGCATGAAAGGGGCAGTTAGAGTAGGGACAGGGACGAGTAAGGAAGCATTAAATAAAGCTCTGTGAAACCTGAATAAGTGTCTGTGATTATTTTGCAGGACACTACAGCTGGGGACGAGGGTGGGATGCGTTAACCTGCCATCCCTGAATTAATGAGGAGAAACGTCCTGTCCCGGGCAGCACGAGAGAAGTGGTCGCCGTCGCGACACGTGTGCCCCACAGAAACCGCCGCCTAAAGCCAAAGGCCAGCGGTAAGTGCCTCAGCTCCGCGATTCATCGATCGCGTGGAGCCCTGCCTGACCAGCGTGATCGAGCGCTGAGAAGAACTGAAGCTGAGCCCTGCTTCGCGCCAAAGTCGGGAGCTCACCTCGGATGCGTATGATTTGGGACGGTTGCGGAAATGGCCCGAGATTAAAGAATTGAAGCTGGGAGCCCACCCCGATCCTACCTGGATGTTCCAGCAATTAGGGAGTGTGTGGAGCATTGACGGCGTGCTGCTGCCTGCAGGACCGGCTGCCGGTGAGTCCTGGTGAATGAATCGGCCTGAAGGGAATGAATGAAGCTGAAATGTTGCGTGGACCGAGATTTCCTTAGCGGCGGCCATTTTGGAACCAGGCAGCCAATAAGACATCCCCTACGTGCAGATTGCAAGCGGCCATTTCGAGGTCAGGCAATATCAGACATCACGGAACAAGCATTGGTAAATGCAAAACAAGCACTGGCAAAAGCAAGAAGCAAGCAAACCAGCATTGGTAAATGCAAAACAAGCATTGGCAAAAATAAGAAGCAAGCAAACAAGCATTGGTAAATGCAAAACAAGCATTGGCAAAAGCAAGAAGCAAGCAGACAAGCCTTGGTAAATGCAAAACAAGCATTGGCAAAAGCAAGAAGTAAGCAAACAAACATTGGCAAAGGCCAAACAAGCATTGGCGAAGACAAGAGGCATGCAAACAAGCTTTGGTAAATGCAAAACAATCATTGGCAAAAGCAAGAAGTAAGCCAACAAGCATTGGCAAAGACCAAACAAGCACTGGCGAAGACAAGAGGCAAGCAAACAAGCATTGGTAAATGCAAAACAAGCACTGGCAAAGGCAAGGAATAAGAAAACAAGCGGTGGCAAAGAGCAACAAGCACAAGCAAGTGGAAAAGTGTCACCAGTACACACGTCCAGAAAATGTCGAATTCACCACACTGGAATGTTGACGGTGCAGCAGCAACTGCACCAGTTGTGACTGGAGTTTCACATCTGCACCCCCCGGAACCACTGACTCTGGTAGCTGGAGGAAGCATGGGCCCCAGATGGCAAGAGTGGTTCGAAGATTTTGAGAACTATATTGAAGGATCAAAAGTCATGGGAAACAGAGAGAAACTAATTGCTTTGCGTAATCTTGTGGGAAAAGAAGTCAGCAAATTGATTAAAGAATTGCCGACAGAAGATGCTGGAACATATGACAAAGTGCGAGTTGCCTTAAACAAAAAATTCTTACACAAAAGAAACGTGGATTATGAGAGATACATCTTCCACCAGGCCTGTCAAGAAAAGGAGGAAATGATGAGCACATTTATAACTAGACTAAGCCGACTGTCTCGGTATTGCAACTTTGATGCATTTTCAATGGAGGATGCCATCCGACTGCGAGTCATTGATGGTTGTCACTCAGAGACACTTCGAAGGCGGTTGCTAAGGAAAAGCCACAATCTCGATGAGATTGAAGAGATGACCAGGGTGCATGATCAAGCGGAGGAACATGCTAAAAGAATGGAGTCAGGGCATAGTGAAAGAAGAGAACAAGCATATTGGATTCAAGCCTACAGCACTCACAGAAGATCAAAAGACCGACAGAGAAGGTCCCGACCGGCATCCAGTCACCAATACACAGGACGCAGATGCTATGAGTCTGGCCGAAGAGACAAGAAACCAGATCGCTCAAGAAAATGTTATCGATGTGGGTACGACTTCCAACACATAGATGCATGTCCGGCAATGGGTCAACAATGTCGAAAGTGTGGATGGAAAAATCACTTTGAGGTGATGTGTGGAGAATATCGCAAAGAAAGAATGAGTGAAGCAACTACTAAGGGCGAGGCTAGACGAGCCCGCCTTTAGGGGCCGGCCCCCCGGCCCACGCACCCCATTGGTTGAGGGTAGCCGGTCGTCCACCCTATGGGAGGCGACCGGGTAGAGGAAGTCCTTCCGGGGGAGCGGTGACACGTTTCTGGCGCAGGCGGGGTCAGAGGCCGTGACCTATATAGGTCACATTCGCAATTTGGTCGTCCTCTTTCCTAGCCTGCGCACGGACCTGCTCGCACCTTCTGCCCCCACCTCTTTTACTCCCAGGCTCGGTAGCCTGTTTTTATTTAATCGGTATCGACCCTGATCTGTTAGATTCCCCTGCCCCATAGTCGTTGCTGGCCTCCACTTCCCTTGTGGTGCCGGAGGAGTTGAGGCGGCTGTCCGGGAAGGCTTGGAGGAGTGCGAGCTTGCCCAAGCGGAACACGGTGGAACAGAGTCGGGGCGGCAGCGACCAGCGCGACAGGTAAGGGGTTGTAGCTCACGGGGCTGCGGGCTTGGGTGGGCCTCGGGGTTCGCCCGGCGTACTAGTCGTTCCGTGGGTGTCCCTGGGGCTTGTCCAGGCTGTGGCGATCTTTGATTTGAGGTTTCCGCTGAGCTCTGATCCCCCCCCCCCCTTACCTGCCGCCTGGGCGCGAGCTGCGAGGGCGGGAGCGGGTCTGTCGGGTTATTCAGTGAGCGGGAGGGCAATTGGTGATTTTTCCCGTGCGCGGAATACGAGCGCACATATTGTTATTGTTACTCAGCGAGCGGGAGGGGAAATTGGTAATTTTTCCCGCGTGCAGAATCCGAGGGCACTATGCCACCCAAGGGCATGCACCAGAAACGGAAGGGGAAAGACCCAGAAGTAGCGCAGCTACTCAAGGCGCTGCTCGCCAAATTCGATGGTCCCGAGGAGAGTAGTGAGGAGGAGGGGGAGCTCCCTGAGCCCGAGGTGGAGCCTGAAGCGGTCGTTGAGCGCCCGCGGAGGCCGGGGGTTCCACCTAGGGCCGCTTTCCCCCTTTAAACAAGAAAGCTAGGGTTCAGAAGCAAGGCAGGAGGGGCAAGAGCAAGAAAGCGGGAGGCCGGGCTCCGACGCACCCTAAGGAGGTCCCGCTCGAGCCGGATGTCTTGATTATACCGCCCCCTAGGCAGCCTGAATTACCGCCAGCTGCACCTGGCAACCCCCAGGGTAATCCGGGGACGCCCGCCCCTGTTGGCCACCGGAGGACAGGACGGGGGCGATTTTGGAAGAGATTCGTGGAGCATTAGCGGCCCTTGCGCCGGTCCCGGTCACTGGGGGGTTGTGCATCCATCTGATACAGTAGCACCAGTAGCGCCCACACCAGTTGCCCCATCGGCCCCCCTATCTGCAGCCCCAGTACTAGTGACTCCTCTCCCGGGGGGTGCAGCTTCGGGCCCGCTCATTGAAATATTGGGGGCACTTAAAGCATTGTCAGCAGGTCCTAAGGAGCAGGGTGGTGGGGGGGTGGGGACGACGCCGGTGGCGGTAGCCCCCCCTCCGCGTCAGGGACAGCAGGGGCCACCGCAGCAGTCGCGCCATGGGCGCCAAGTGCATCTGAGGATCCCACTCTTAGCGAGATTAGGGCTCAATTGGCGTTACTGGTCAAGGAGCGGGGGGCCACTGGGCAGTTAGGTCAACAGGCCTCCGCATCAGGGACGGTCGGTCCCGCGTCTTCAGGAGGTAAGCCTGAGGGCCCGAGTGTTTTGTCTGCCAGTGGGCAGAAGGCCGGGGGTGGGCAGGGTTATGTGTTATCTAAACCTGGCCGTCTGGCTACCCATGTGCCACTGGAAACTAAAGAGAAGATTTGGAAAGGGGAATATGTGGATCTGTTTTCTCTCATTCGTCCCAAAAGGTGGGAGGTGGAGTACAAAGATAAGGATGGTAAGGACAGCGCTTCTAAGGAGAGGAGGCCGAGAGTGGAGGAGTCCATTACCAACTGGCTTTTTGGTTTTCAGGTGTTCATGACAGTGTTGATTGAAAAAAAGCCAGAGTTGGCTGCGTCCTTGGTTTATTATCAGCATAAGATTTTGAAGGCACATGCAACTCATGATGGTTCTGCTTGGTTAGACTACGATAGGGACTTTAGATGGGAAAAGGTACAGGATCCTGACATGGGGTGGGACCAGGTGGAGGTCAATGTGTGGCTGGAAAGCGTGAACGGTGGCGAGTCAGGGGGGTTTCAACCAGCTAGGCAGCCCTTTCGGACTTCGCAGGGGGGAGCCGGGGAAAAAAGAGGAACCTGTTGGGCCTTTAACAGGAAGACATGCACCTGGCCCCCAGATAAGTGTAAGTTCAAGCATGTGTGCTCCTATTGCGGGCATCCCTCCCACCCTGAGTTCAAGTGCCTTAAAAAATCCAAAGAAAAGGGAGGCGGGGTAAGGATATCAAGCCCCCACAGCCTTGAATTCCCCTCTCCCGTGGACATTGGGAGACTGGTTTATTGGCTGAATCAGTATCCTGACCCGTCAGCAGCCGAGTTATTGTACCTAGGTTTTTCTGAGGGTTTTCGCATCCCAGCGCAGGACGTGCCGCCTGTTCACTATTGCAATAATCTACTTTCAGCACGGGCTCAGCCAGCAGTGCTCAAGTCCAAAATTGACAAAGAACTGGGATTGGGGCGGGTAGCTGGCCCCTTTTTGACTCCCCCCCTGCCTGGTTATGTGTGTTTTCCTTTAGGTGTGGTCCCCAAGAAGGACCCTGGTCAGTTTAGGATGATACATAATCTGTCGGCGCCCAGAGGGGCCTCAGTGAATGATGCAATTGACCCTGCCCTGTGTTCAGTTAATTATGCCTCATTTGATGCCGCTCTACAGAAATTGAGGGACCTGGGCCCAGGAGCCATCATGGCAAAGACGGACATAGAATCTGCCTTTCGCCTTTTGCCAGTACACCCGGAAGACTACCACCTGTTAGGTTTTCAGTTGGATGGCAAGTTCTATTATGACCGGTGTATGCCTATGGGGTGTGCAGTATCTTGCCAATATTTTGAGACTTTTAGCTCAATGCTTCACTGGCTATTTTCATATAGGTCTGGTTACAAAGGGGTCGTGCATTACTTGGATGACTTTATGGTGATGGGGCGAGCGGCTTCCGCGGATTGTGAGCATGCTTTGGAACAGTTAGTGGCCATGTTTCATGAGTTCAAGATACCCCTGGCCCCTGGTAAGACGGTCGGCCCGGCGACATGTATGTCATTCTTGGGCATAGAGATTGACTCAGTGGCAGGCGAGTGCAGGTTGACCCTCGATAAGGTTCAGGCCTTTTCTGGGGCCATTGAGACGGCATTGTCTTCTACTAAGGTGACTCTACATCAGTTACAGGTACTAGTTGGCCAGCTGAATTTCGCCCTGAGAATCATTCCTATGGGGCGCCCTTTCTCGAGGTCTATTGCAAGAGCTATGGTGGCCTGTCCCAGAAGCACCACAGGGTTCGCCTTAGGGCTGAGGTAAAAAATGACTTGAGAATGTGTCTGAGTTTCCTGTCAAACTTTAATGGTTCCGTTGTCTGGCCGACACCGGCAGTATCTAGCAAGGAACTGGGATTGTTCACGGATGCGGCTGGGAGCATTGGTTTTGGGGCAATCTTGGGCTCACGGTGGTGTGGGGCCGAATGGCCACGTGAGTGGCATGAGAGTGGTCTGACTAGGAACATTGCGTTTTTGGAATTGTTTCCGATCTTGGTAGCTGTGAGCATTTGGGCAGAGCACTTCAGGAACAGATGGGTGATCTTTTGGTCTGACAACATGGCGGTGGTGGAAGCGATTAACAGGCAGGGGGCTACGTGTGCGCACGTCTTGAGATTGCTGAAGCGGCTGGTGTTGGAGTGTCTGAAGTTGAATTTGACGTTCAAGGCTGCACACATTCCGGGCGTTGATAACCACGCTGCTGATGCCTTGTCTCGTTCCAAGTTACAGGAGTTCAGGAAGTTCCACCCGGAAGCGGAGGACGTGATGACAGTGTTTCCCCCATCACTGTGGAGGATTGGAGCCCCGCCCTAGCGGGGCTGGTAGGTGCCTCACTGAGTGACCGCACTCGGGCTGGGTATCAACAGTGTTTTTTGAATTACAGGTGCCTGGTTCAGGAGGCGGGCAATACAAACTGGTTTTCCGATCAAGCCATGTATTCTTTCTTGCAGCGAATCAGGGATCAGGGCAGATCTCTCTCTTATGCTAGGGCTCATATTTCAGCAGTTGGGTTCTTTGCTAGATTGGCGGGTTCACACGATCCTGGGTCATCCTTTGTAGTCAAGAAGGCTTTATCAGGTTGGGCCAAGCTAGAGGGGCCTAGGCGGGATTGCAGACGCCCTTTAGATGTGAGGACTTTGGGGGATATCCTGAGGGTATTGCCTTTGCTCTGCACCTCAGCATATGAGGGCAGGCTCTTTGCAGCAGTGTTTTCCTTGGCATTTTATGGTGCCTTCCGCCTGGGAGAGATTGTGGGGTCGTCCCGTAACAACCAAGAGGGTGGGATCCAGTTTAGGGACACGAGAATTGAGCACGGTGACCTGGTGGTGATCCTTACGAAATCCAAGACTGACCAGGCGGGGAAGGGGGCGGTGATTCACTTGCGCCCCGCGCTGGGAGCCCCGGTATGCCCGGTGGCCTGCATGCGGGAGTATTTAACCTCGCGTCCTGGTGGGGGGTGGTCAGCCTTGTTCATCCATGAGAATGGGGAGTGCGTATCGCAGTTCCAATTCAAGGCGGTGTTTCAGAGGGCCTTAACACATCTGGGTTTGGGGGGCGCGGGTTACTCTTCCCACTCCTTCAGAATAGGGGCAGCAACTTTGGCGGCAGGAGCAGGGTTGTCATCTGTGGCTGTTATGAAGGTGGGCCGCTGGTCGTCTGATTGTTTCAAGCGTTACATTCGCCCTGAATTACTTTGACGGACTGTTTTTTGCCACGATTTTGCTAACTTTTCTATTTCCTCTCTGATTAGTATGCCGGGTATGGTGGTATGGGTGTTGGGTCACTCATTTGTGCGACGGGCGGCTGAGCATCTGCGACGGCGTCGTCTGGGGAAGCCATCGAGTTTGGTTGGGGCTGAATTTCTATGGCATGGTGTGGGAGGAATGCGCATTCGGCATCTACGGCGGCTCGTGGAGGAGATTAAAGAACGCGAGGGACAGAAGTCCCCGGACCTAATCATAATCCATCTGGGCGGCAATGACATGGTAGACCGTGGACGCTTGGCAGTCAAAGAGGCGCTCCTCGCCGAATTTTCTTGGCTTGGTCACACCTTCCCACAGGCCAGGATTGCATGGTCATGTATGATTCAGAGGAAATGGTGGGGCAAGGACATCAGGGCTAGGGTTTTGAACATATCAGTGAGACGTCTGAATGGTGAGTTGGCAAAGCTGTGCTCAGCGAAAGGCCGCTTGCTGCACTTACCCCATAAGATGATTTCTGGCCCGGCTATGTTTCACCAGAATGGAGTCCACTTGTCGGACATTGGCATGGACGCATGGATTAATGGAATCTGGTCTTTTGTGCTGCATCTACTGGAAGGGGGGGAAGGGCGTCGGACCTAGGGCCCCTAGGGCGACAGGTACGAGCCTCCTGGGTCCCTGGTCAACCTGGTGGAGGAGTGGTGGTGCCCAGGAAATGGCGGACAAGGTTACGAGGGCTGGGGCCCACCACTCTATGACGCAGGTGGGTTGCACCTCGTGTGGGCATCGCTTCCTGGGGAGAGCATAGCCAGAAGGCCCCTTGGTGCTGGGGGGATAATGTCATCCTGTGTGATTATTAAAAATGATAATGTACAGTTTTAATTTGGTGTTCTGATTTGCAAGTTTTAATAATTTTAATAATAATACTTCGTCATGTTTATGTTGTGTGAATATTAAACATGGCCGTTTTTTGACACCCACCTAAATCTCAAGTTTAATTATTGGGTGGCTGATGGGAGGGCGTGGAGCATGCTGGGGGATCCGGTCCCTATACAAAGGGCGAGGCTAGACGAGCCCGCCTTTAGGGGCCGGCCCCCCGGCCCACGCACCCCATTTGATGAGGGTAGCCGGTCGTCCACCCTATGGGAGGCGACCGGGTAGAGGAAGTCCTTCCGGGGGAGCGGTGACGCGTTTCCGGCGCAGGCGGGGTCAGAGGCCGTGACCTATATAGGTCACATTCGCAATTCGGTCGTCCTCTTTCCTCGCCTGCGCACGGACCTGCTCGCACCTTCTGCCCCCACCTCTTTTACTCCCAGGCTCGGTAGCCTGTTTTTATTTAATCTCCCACCCACCCGTCCCTTAGCTAGGCAGTTCAAAAGGGTGTGGCGGAAAAGAGACATTTGAACACTGTTCTTGATAGATGGCATAGACGGGAGTCCACCTTTGAGCACTCCCTTAGGCCAGCACTGAGGGGAGAGAGGGTAAGCTCTTCACAGGGGGATGGAGACCACCGGTTGGGGAGGCTAGGGCGACAGGTACGAGCCTCCTGGGTCCCTGGTCAACCTGGTGGAGGAGTGGTGGTGCCCAGGAAATGGCGGACAAGGTTACGAGGGCTGGGGCCCACCACTCTATGACGCAGGTGGGTTGCACCTGGCGTGGGCATCGCTTCCTGGGGAGAGCATAGCCAGAAGGCCCCTTGGTGCTGGGGGGATAATGTCATCCTGTGTGAGTATTAAAAATGATAATGTACAGTTTTAATTTGGTGTTCTGATTTGCAAGTTTTAATAATTTTAATAATAATACTTCGTCATGTTTATGTTGTGTGAATATTAAACATGGCCGTTTTTTGACACCCACCTAAATCTCAAGTTTAATTATTGGGTGGGTGATGGGAGGGCGTGGAGCATGCTGGGGGATCCGGTCCCTAAAGATCATCTCGCCCGGATGCAAGGCAACATCATGTGAAAGCAGTACAGGATCTAGGAAAGTCATCCTCTGGCTCTTCCCACTCCAGCAGGGAATCTTGCAAGTCCCAATGGATGAGAAGGTCCCCGTCAAGAGAATCTAGATTGGCATCTCTGGAATCGGAATACACGGATGAATATGTCAGCATGGTAGCGGGCCTGGATCAACTAAAGAAATATCCCCGATTAGACATAAGCGTGGGAACGCATGAGACCAAGTTTGTTTTAGACAGCGGGGCGTCACTAAATTACGTCCCTGTGACCGAATACAACAAAATGAAGCCACCACCCCCCCTGAGCCTGGCACATGTTAGAGTGTTCACCTGGATGTCGAAAAAGCCACTTCCATGTCTCGGCAAATTCGCAACGACACTCAAACACAAGTCCACCTCTGTGCCGGCATACATTCATGTCATTGAAGGTCCAGAGGCTGATTGTCTCCTCAGTCTGCCTACTGCGGAGCGTCTCCGGTTGGTTGAGATCTTATACATTATCCACAAGTTCCCCAAGTTATTCACTGGGCTTGGGAAAATGAACAAATGCCTGATCCGACTACACATTAACGACCAAGTGCGTCCAGTGGCACAACACTCCAGGCGAGTACCTTTTCATCTTCAGCAAGCGGTGGAGGATGAAATTCAGGAGTTGTTAAAAGCGGACATTATTGAAAGAACTGACGGTACCACACCCTGGGTGTCACCTGTCGTCATTGTACCAACGAAAGGCACCCCCGAAAAGGTGCGCCTATGTGTGGACACTAGGCTTCCCAACACGGCCATAGAAAGAGAGCGTCACGCAGGAACCTCACTTGAGTGACATGATATCAGCATTGAATGGAGCAAGAGTCTTCTCCAAACTCGATTTAAACCAGGGGTACCATCAGCTGGAACTACATGAGAAGTTGCGATACATAACAACCTTCCTTACTCATTTGGGCTTCTTTCGATACAAACGGCTGGGTTTTGGTATCTCCTCTGCTGCAGAAATTTTTCAAGAAGTCATTCGTCAGACCATCAGACACATACCAAACACGCTGAACTATAGTCACGACATCCTGGTGTATGGGTCAAACACCCAGGAACATGACAAAGCATTAGATCGGGTATGCCATGCTCTCCTGGAAGCCAACCTAACCCTCAACAAGGACAAGTGTGATTTCCACCAATCCACTCTTAAATTCTTCGGACATGTGTTCTCTGGAGCTGGGATGAAGCCTGACCCTGAGAAAGTGACAGCACTCAATGACACCAAGAGCCCCCAAGATGTGAGTGACATACGATCTTTTCAGGGCATGGCAAACTATTGTGCCAGATATATAAAAGATTACGCTACCATCAGTCACCCACTACGAGCCCTTACCAAGCAAGGGCAACCTTTCGTTTGGACTCCCCAGTGTGAGCGGACATTTCAAGAAATTAAACAAGCTGTTGAATCTGCGGACAATTTGGCCTACTTCAGTCCCAAGAGGAAGACAGAGATAACGGTGGATGCTAGCCCAGTGGGACTGGGTGCAATCCTGGCTCAGTATGACAATGACACTGATCAACGACATATTGTGGCTTACACCAGTCGCAGCCTATCAGACACTGAGAAGGCCTATTCCCAACCCGAAAAAGAGAGCCTTGCGGTTGTATGGGCCTGCGAGCATTTTCATGTATTCATCTATGGCAAACATTTTACCATGGTGACTGATCACAAGGCGCTTGTCACCATCTTTTGAAACCCCAGAGCCAAGATGCTACCGCGAATTGAACGTTGGGGTTTGCGCCTGCAGGAATACACCTACACAATAATACACAAACCGGCAAAGTCAGCGAATCCCGCAGATTATATGTCCAGACACCCTCAAGCATTCCGGGTCTCACATCCCTCAATAGCTGAAGAATACATACACTTTGTAGTAGGCCTAGCCCGACCCCCGGTGGTTCCTCTGGAAGCGATACAGGAAGCCACTGCGCAAGATGACATCCTTCAGAAAGTGGTGCGCTGACTGCGGGCCCACCGCTGGAGACATGACAGTGAGGAAGAAAGGAATGATCCTCAAGTCCACCAAGATATACAAGCCTTCAGGCATATCAGTGAATAATTATCTGCCACCTCAGAGGGGCTCCTACTGAGAGATCATCGGATCGTCATCCCGAGGCAGCTACGCCAAGGCGTCATCAACTTAGCCCACGAGGGCCACCGTGGGGTGGTCGCGACAAAAAGAGCTCCCCGAGAACGAGTATGGTTTCCACTGCTTGATCAAATGGTGGAGCTCACCTTAAAGGACTGCCCCCAGTGTCAATTGGTCAATCACGGAAATCCTACAGCTCCTCTACAAATGACCAAGCTACCCAGTGGGGTATGGCAAGAACTTGCCATGGACTTTTATGGACCACTCCAGTCAGGCAAATATGTCCTGGCAATAATGGATGAATATTCGAGGTTTCCAATAGCACAGTTTGTATCCTCCACCAATGCCTCTAGCACTATTGCTGTGCTGGATGAAGTATTAGCTGCGTGGGGCGTCCCTAAGGAGCTCAAGACGTATAATGGCCCTCCTTTTAACGGACATGAATTTAGTGAGTTCGCGAAGCATCTCAACTTCAGGCATCGCAAGATCACGCCTCTGTGGCCACAGGCTAATGGTACCATTGAAAGATTCATGGCAACTTTAAAAAAGACATTTCAACAAGCTACCTTGGACAAAAAGGACTTGCAAGTGGCTCTCAATGAGGTCCTGAGAGCGTATCGAACGACACCCCATGCCACCACAGGCAAGTGTTCTGCCACGCTCATGTTGGGGCGACCAATTAGAATGCGGATACCTACATGAGAAGGAGCGTTGCGACCAGTGTCTCCAGCCCGTGCCCATCAAGAGATGGTACTGGCTGATCGAGCCGGCAAGAGCAAAATGAAAGACTATGCAGACACTCGGAGGAGAGCAAAATCTCCATCCTTTCAAGAAGGGGACTGTGTAGTGGTTAAACAAGATCAGCTAAAGAAAACGGACTGTAAATTCAAAGATGAACCTTTGGTAATCACTCAGCAGAAGGGTACAATGATTACTGCGGGGTCAGAGAATAGACGGATTACCCAAAATATTTCGCATTTTCAAAAGTGTACCCCTGCCATGAAAGAGGCTCTTGGCAGAACAATGGACCAACGAAATGCAGAGAGACCTGATCAGGTGGTTGCAGTACAGAGACCTGAAACTCAGAAAGGCGCTGGAGAAAGCACTATAGTCCTTCGGCTAAACAAGAATATAAAAGTGCGCTAGCAATATATAAAAAAGCCATCAGTACACAAAAGAATCTGTTCTTCACTGGTCGAATTGAGCACGCACAGAACTCAGCTAGGATGCTATTTCAAGTGGTGAACTCTCTGTCTAATCCTCCAGCTGGATCTACAATAGAGAATTCGCAGGAATTTTGTACTGCACTAGCCACATTTTTTACCACTAAGGTAATGGATATTTATTCCACTTTCTCCAAAGAGCTGGCAGGAAGAACCGCTGATTTAACCATTCAACCAGCACTGAAGTATCCTTCCCTTACTCAGTTTCAGTCAGCTACCGAAGATCAGGTCAACGTACTTGTTGGCAAGATTAAATCAGGCTCTCCATTGGACCCATGCCCTCCGACCATAATGAACCAACTACACAATGTTCTTACCCAGCCGCTGACCAACATTTGCAATTCCATCTTCAAAACCGGTGTCTATCCACAGACCTGGAAGAAGGCTATTGTTAAACCTTTGATTAAGAAGCCTTCCTTAGACCCTACCATCACCTCCAACTACAGGCCGATTACCTGCCTTCCCTTCCCTGCCAAAATAGTAGAGGCAATAATGAATAAACAGCTCTCCGAGTTTATTGAACAACATAAGCTCCTAGATGATACTCAGTTCGGGTTCCGGAAGGAACACGGAACTGAGACAGCATTGGTAAAAGCCTCGGATGAAATTCGAGAGATCATGGATTCGGGAGGCGCGGCAGTGCTTATCTTGTTGGACCTGTCTGCTGCCTTTGACACGGTCGACCACGTCATCTTGGTCGACCGTGTCGCAGCCCTTGGAATCAGTCATCTGGCTAAAGATCTTATAGCCTCTTTCCTAGTCAATCGCAAACAGGCAGTCAAATTGGGCAACTACTATTCACCCACTTCTGAACTGCTCTGTGGGGTCCCTCAAGGATCCTCGCTAAGTCCCACACTTTTTAATATCTACGTTGCGGACTTGGCGAGGGTCATTAAATCTCATGGGATGAGATTGACTACCTACGCGGATGACACCCAACTTGTGTTGGCAGTACACAAGAACGGTCCAGTGGTAGCAGCTAAGTTTCAGGAGGGGCTACTGGATGTACAATCATGGATGCACAGTAACTGCCTGAAACTTAATGCAGAGAAAACCGAAGTTATGACCTTCGGTAAGATCTCCCCCAAATGGTCCTCAACATGGTGGCCCAGTCAGATGGGCTCTCCCCCGGTTCCTGCTGTTAAGGTTAGGAATTTGGGAGTTATCTTCGATAACAAGTTATCATTTGGTTACCATGTAAATAAGGTGGTCTCTGCTGCATTCTTCGCGCTGAAGAAAATAAAAAAACTCATGCCATACCAGGGAAAACACTCATCACCACCTTAGTGTTTTCGAAGCTGGATTATGGAAACACCCTCTTCCTTGGTACAAACAAATACATTCTGAATAAACTACAGTCCGTGCAAAATATGGCAGCACGGATCCTGCTTAATATTCCCTGGGTCACTCCACTTCAGTAGCCATACGCCATCTACACTGGCTAAGAGTGGAGAGCAGAATCAAATTTAAGGCTCTCTGCATCGCCTATAAGGCCATCCATCAGACTGGACCGAAGTTCCTAAAGGAAGCTTTTCAGGTGTACATACCTGGAAAGAATCTAAGATCAGCAGCAAGCTGTCTATTGCATGTCCCCCGCACAAGAACGGCCACATGGGGAGACAGACGTTTCCTGGTAGCAACCCCCAGATTGTGGAACACACTCCCCTTGCACATTAAAACAGCACCAACACTCATTGCCTTTCGCAAGGCCTTGAAGACATGGCTATTCAACCAATAAGTTCACGCCCTGAATTTTGTGCATCCCAGAGTATCTCACTGCGCCTAGACACCCTAGGGTATTAGTTGCGCATTAAAAATTCCATAAATAAATAAAAAAAAAAATAAGATAGAAGCGGCGTCTGAAGATGTAGGCATGAGTCTCCGCCCTTGACGGAAAAATCAGAAGCCCAGGCGGCTAATTGAAGAACTCGAATCAAATCAGTTCTTTCATTTGTTAACAAAGGGGGAGATGTAATAATGTGAGCAGTCTAGTAGTTGGGTGTGGGTGGAGCTAGAGGGTTGGAGGAAGAGGAGGAGCAAGGGCAGGAAAGAGGCAGTTAGAGTAGGGACAGGGACGAGTAAGGAAGCATTAAATTAAGCTGCGTGAAACCTGAATAAGTGTCTGTGATTATTGTGCAGGACACTACAATTGACAAAGCCAACAGGTCTCTCTTATGGACGAACTTTTGCCTTTGACAATCGGGTGGGGGTGGTGAACGGGAGGGCAGGCGGGGTGGTGAACTGGAGGGTAGGGAAAGGAAGTGCGGGTGAGGGTGGTGAAGGTAAGGAAGGGTTGTCTGTAAATTGGAGAGTGGGTGGGGTGGGAATCAGGACTCACTAAAAAGCGTTCACCCAAAATAGGTCCAGTTACTTAAAAAAGAAGATATGATTTTAGGCAGATAGCAGGTTTACATAATAATGGATTAACAATTACACCATCTTGACAAAGAGAGCAAGGGTATATATGGGTAACAATAGGGGTACCCCTGAATACATTTCCTAAGTCAGGGTAAAATTACTGTGTTTGAAAAAAACATTTAGGAAATAGATAAAAAGTGGACCTAGGATAGTACAAAAGCAATATAGGACCAGAATGAAAAGAAATATTTCAAAATATATATATTTTTTTTACTTTTTAGTTATAAATTAGATTATAATAGAAAATGCATGTTTTCATAAATATTAAATCATTCTAACATAAATATGAAATACAATATTAGTCACAATTACGGTACATATACAATTCCAAATGTGGCTTATGTAAGATGTTCAGAATCATTATATAGTTGTTATTAAAGCTATTCATACATTCTTATCCATTCATACATGGCCTAATTTACATGATTAAATATATATCAAACATGATGTTGTTGATATTAGACATGGATTTTTGTGAATGAATGACAAATTAAAAAAAAGCAAAATTATTTATCACATATATGATTTAAACACATAAAAAAATATGCTCACGGCTAACATAGTTCATGTCTACGCGCGTTTCGGCTGGATGCCTTCATCAGGTAGCCATGGTGGTCTAGAAGATGGACGCTACATTGGCCTCCTGACGAAAGCTGTGGCACTTATTTCTTCACAAATTAAGCACTGCTCCATACGCTCCCTAACCTTTGGAGTACATTATTGAAGAATACATCGATGTTGTCTTAAATATAGTGCCGAGTTAGCAACCGATATGGAAGACATGCGTATGTGGTCCTTTTTCTGTCTTCGGTAAGTAGAGACGGGTGTACCATACTGAGATCCAAGCATTTTATAGTGCCATAAAACGTGTTTCGGGTTGCTGCCTCCTAAGCAGGCACGGCCCGTGTAGGGCGTTCCACCGGGCGGTAATGTCAGGCGGGGGAGGGGCAGGGTGGGGGGTTGTAAAATGCGGGATACGGACGATTTCAGGTAAGTACCGGAAAAAACACCGAATTTCGTTGCACGCGCTGCATTGCCAAATGTGATGAGGCGAGCGGAACAAAATATGTTTGTTTTTTTCGGTACTTACCTGAAATCATCCGTATCCCGCATTTTACAACCCCACCCTAACCCTCCACCGCCTGACGTTACCACCCCATGGAACGCCATACACGGGCCGTGCCTGCTCCTAAGTTATTTCATTTGAAATGTACCCAGTTATCAAAATTTGTGTTGGATAATGGCGATTTTGAACTCTTCACATGATTTGTATGCTGGTGCTAAGGAAAAGAGGAATAAACGAGGAGAAACAAACATTTCTCCTCGTTAGTTGCAGCATTTTGTCTCATTCCCAGGGCTACCACTCATGGCAAACCTGGAAATGCTCCAAAATCCATGGGTGGAGTCCGGGGAACACCCAGGCTCCAGCCATGAAACGTGCCGCTGGGGCAGAGTAATGCACGCCAGCAATGTGCCCTGCCTTGCGTTACTACAGGTTTGCCAAACCAGATAGGGCAAAGCAAGGCAATCTCGTTCTAGCTTTGTGCGCTGCCCTGCATCCCCTTGCGTGGTGCAAGGGCGACGCAAACCCTTTGATAAATCTGGCCCTTA
This sequence comes from Lissotriton vulgaris, assembly GCF_964263255.1. Taxonomy (NCBI): domain Eukaryota; kingdom Metazoa; phylum Chordata; class Amphibia; order Caudata; family Salamandridae; genus Lissotriton; species Lissotriton vulgaris. The sequence continues at coordinate 43,190 of NW_028248849.1, forward strand.
ATCTCGCCGCGCCTCAAAAAAAATATATAAAATGTGTCCGTGTTTAATGTAACTGGTGCTCATGTAAAGCGCTCCAATCCCTCCGGGCCCAGCTCACGCTGTATAAAACTAAATAAAAAAAACATTCACAGGGAAATAAACTGGGGATAAGCTCTGGAAATTAACACATCTTGGGAATAGGGAATGTGGGGAACTCCACAAACTATTTGAAGGCTGAGAACCATTAAATGTCACGTGTAATAAACACCCAAACAGGCTCATTGATGCCCAGAGCTCACAGTATCTGGAAGTGCTAAGAAGCAGTCATAAGTAACAGAGCATGTAAGCACTATCTAAAAACGAATCAACGTAGTACATTATATAGTAGAGGTGGGTCCAGCCAACAAATGAGCAAGGGTAGCCGAGTGGAGAGTCTGGCTGGACTCTGAGAGCCGCTGCACGAGCCGAGCCCTGGAAATGTTTGCAAGTGCAACGAGCACCATACAAAAATATAGAGGGGCAGATTTACATGAAAGTGACTCAAGCCATGGCTGCACCGGACGGAGTCACTTTCAAAGCACAGAGATGTGATATATTTACAACAATTTGTCGCATCTCTGTGCTTCCCCCTGCACTGGGGCACAAACTGCAGCCATGCGCTGGCGCAAGGCACCCTTGCACCATGGTGCAAGGACGCCTGCGTGGTGGGTAATTGTTATTGTGCAGGAAGGGGCACCTTCCTGCACAAAAACAATCACTGCAGGCATTTTCCACTTTCAATGCGTGCTGTAGAATGCAGCATGCATTGAAAGAGGAAGAAACGAGGAGAAATTAATACATTTCTTCTCGTTGCGCCTCCCTGCGCCTCCCTGGGGAGGCGTAGCATTCACACGCATTTCCAGATTTACGATTCCTCATAAATGTGGAAATGTGTCTGGTGCCTTGGGTGTTGCGTGGGAACACCCACAGCAACACCCATGGAACTCCTTCTTCCACGTAAAGTACTGCATGTAAAGGGGCCATATTTACAAGGACAGGAAAAGCCTTGTGAATATGGAGCAGTGAATGCGCCATCAGTACGTCACAAAAAGTGGCGCGCCGGTGGCGCAGGGGGCTTGTAAATCTGCCCCAGTGACTTTTGAAAGCAATAAACAGTGTACTTCATTAACACTCGGACGCGTTTCAACTTATTTTATCAGATGAAATCACTGCAATGAGAGACATGTATTAATGTGATAGTTTTTAAACATAAACTTGAAACTATTCTTGCCCCCCCGCCCCCACCATGACACCAATGCCATTAGTGAAATAATTTAAGAGGCGCATCAGTTGCCATGTGCACCCTACCTATTGGTGGCCTAAATTGTTACAGTTCTCCCGGAGTATTTTTCCATCACACGGGGTACCCCAAGGTTGGACACAATACGTCGGAGAAACCCCTGTCACCTTGGTGGAGTACCCTAGATTTAGAAATTTACATTTGCGCTCTTGGCGGACGAAGGAATTCTGGCTAAAGGGTGAATGGAAAATCCACAGTGAAAACTGTGAGCAGTGCCAATAATACGTGCAAAACTGCAAACATGTGTACTGTGGTTCGTGTAGTGTACACCTGAAAGCCGCTCTCTCTTATCTCTCCGTCTGGGAGAGGCTGAGAACCCCCTCTGCGCCCGGCACGAGGCCCTTCTCAGCGCGCACCTTTGCTGAAGCGCCAAGAGGACATTGGGTGTGTGAGCTGCGCTATAGAAGTCATAATTGACATAAAATAAGCCATGAAAATGGTGGTTCTTTAGCTGTGCAATAGGGTGCGTCGCAAGCTCGCCATGCAGCACACATACAAAGGGGCGGGGCGCAACAAACGTGCTTTGTTTATGGTGCCAGGGCACTTTGATGGCCCCCCTCCACCGGGACCACCTGTGTGCTGTATATCCACCTAGAATAACATCTAAATACAAGGCGCGTGCTCTATTTAGGAGGATGAGAGACACCTTTTCATTACGGAAGTACTTACCCCGCTCCTCGCCCCCGCAGCCCCGAGTCGTTAAACGCAGGCGGGTGCCCTCTGCCTGTGAAGTGGGGTAATTAAACCCCAGGGGGGGCACTCTGCCTCTGACTGGAGACCGCTCCTTTTAAACTTCCAGCGGAGTGTTTAATATGCTCCCAGCATCACTGAGCGCGTCCTCCGCCTCAGCCTTTATGGTTTTTTTTTTAATGTTAAAACAAAATTTCTGAATGCCGCCGATTTCAGTCTTGACACGTTTAATGTTTTTTCCTAATGCTCACACAGCGTTTTATTGTTCTCGTCCTGGCGCGCCAGCTTTATCTGCCTTTAGCATCCCCGCTTTTTCTTTCTGGTCTAACCTTAAGAAATAATTGGACATTTATTGCTGTTTTAGAGCCGCGGTTCGCTTTATTCTCGCCGCATTTGCATGATTCCCCAGTCATTTCCCTAGCGCTAAATCAATAGGAGGCCTTATCGGCGCTGCGTAGCCGCACAGTTTGATGTGACAGTGACTTCTTAAAGCCCCTATTCAAGCACCAGCGCCCCTCGTCTCTCTTCCCTCTGCTAATTGAAATACCGAGCAAAGGAAATGGGATGCAGACGGATGTGACAGCCCAGGCAAAGTCCGCGCCTCTCTCTGCTTAGATGTGGTTTCCAACTTTCCGTCGCGCGCGGCCTCCTTGGATGTCCGCGTGAATTCTGATGTTTTCTTCTCCTGGTGCTGAGTGGGGTTCCCATTGTGGTGCCTTTTTCAGCATTCTCAGATAAAAGCCCGGGGTCCAACCTGTAGTAGTTACTTGGATCAGGGCTCGAGTCGGGGTACCACACAGGTTGACGGCGTCCCCCCACTTATTTTACCGGGTGGACGCCGTCCCCCCTGTCCAAAAGCTGGACTTCACTCTTTGGCCTCTCTGGCAGCTCAACAGCCGGGCAATTAGAGCGCCGAGCCGCGAAATCCGCTTATGCGAAGTTACAGGTGAGGCTTTGTATTGGGAAACAAACCGGCAGCCTCTTTCAAACAGCGGTAATCAGTTTTTGTGCAATTGTTTGTGATGGTTTTTCAGCTGATCCTCCCTGCGTTTCACCTTGGCACCAGGCCTCAGGCGTGGTGTGGGGTGCGGTAGGTTGTAGACTCATTGTGGAGCAGTGTGGCTCACTGGTTAGAGCGGCAGACTCTGAAGCAGAGATCAGGCCCGGGACCAGGTTTCAAGTCCCGACGCGGCAGGGTATTGGGCTCAATGTCCGCGGACTCGATAATTCTCACCTCAGCGCCTAATCTAATCATGGGTGCCACTCTGCAACTCTGGGCAATAGCTTGCTTAATCTCCACAAAGGCCCCAACAACACTGGGATGCCTGGCTTCACCTTGGGGGTGCCCAGGAGGGGCATCTCACAGGGAGAGCCAGGAAGGGTTCCATAGCGTTGTACAGCGCCGGGACGCCCCGTTGCCGGGGCAGCTGTGCGCTTTACAAGTGTACTACATTTACATTTACATCTAAAGGCATATGAATACCCTTGAGATTCCTGTTGTGACGTCACTTACGGTGACAGCGTCCCCCCACTTCTTTTTTTAGGACTTGTGCCCTGACTTGGATTGACCACCAGCTGCACCCTGTTGTTCAAAACACACGCTACCCACACGGCGTGGTGCCCACTTCACCCTCTACTACACCAGTGGTCCTTAACCAGCGTGGTGTCCTCTCCACCCTCTACACCTGTGGTCCTTAACCTGTGGTCAGAGGACCCCTGAGCGGTCCGTCAAGCCTACTCAGGGAGTCTGTGACTGCCTCAAGAACTATATATTAACAGATAAAGTGTATACAAATGAAGGAGCAAAATGTACATTTGAAAATGTTAAAACGTTCTGTAAATGTAAAGGAATCTGAAATCGGAGGCTAAAATTAAGTTAATATCCTCAGATTGAGCCGTGGGAGAAGAGCAAGAGGATCAAACAGAATATAGTATGGGCCATCAGTGGCCTTAAGTGAATTTAGAAAAGCTCCACGTTCCAATTAAAATTAACATTGATTTTTTTTATATTGGTTTTTGAATTAACTAAAATAATTAGTCATTTGTGTACTTGCTTGATGTTTTTTTCTGTTTATTTTGTGTACTATTTCCAATCATCGAATATGGTTAGGCTGGGATCCCTGACTTCCAGTAGTGACTCAGTGGGTGGGGAGAGAGCTTGGATTCCAATAACGATTCAGTGGTGGTCCCCGGGTTCCTCACTTATCAGTGGCGTAAGGAAACCTACGGGGGGCCCGTGCAAAGTTCATGGAGGGGCCCCTTCTTCAGATTTACTTAGGAGCTTTCAGGCCGGGATACTGTGCTGAGTGGGTCCCCTGTAGCTCGGGTCCCCCCCACCCCCTGCACTGCAGTGGCTGTGGGGCTCTTTGTTATGCCACAGTCACTTATTATGTTTTCCTGAGCAGAAGACGACACTGCCGGACTTGAAATCAAGAGATGTGAGGAATTTGAGGCAAGGAAAAAGACATTCCCGAACTAGGAGCAAGACCACTGACCTCCTGGTCAGGGAAACTGCTCTTCCCTCGCACAGCTCTGTCGTTGCGTCCCTGCCCCTGGCACCTCTCTGGTTCCAGGTAGGTGTTCGAGGCCCTCCTCCACCCTCAGGCTTCTGCCTACGCCTCATCCCTGGTGGTCCAGTGGGAGAGCCTTGCTATTCTGCTGGTCCCCTCTGCCACCCTCTGTTGTTTTTCTGTCTTTCTATCTTTTTATCTATTTGAGCCTTTCTGTTTCTGGCTATTTGTGCCTTTTTATCTGTCTGTTGCCTTTTTGCCTGTTTATGTCTTTTTTGTCAGTCTTGTACCATTTCTTTGTTGCTCCCTTGTTTTTTATCTTCCCGTTTTGCCTTTCACTCCCTTTTTCCCTGTTACTTCTGCCCCCACGACCTCTCTGCCCTGTGTGTTCCCGCTCCTACCTCCCAGCTTCTCTACCTCCCCGACCCCTACTTAATTGCGGCTGCCTTTGGCTATGCCGCTGGCGCGCCAATGGCAAGCCCGTCTGCAGCCGTCCGTGACCCTGACCATGACCAGCGCCAGGGACCCTGGTCCTCTGATCCCTGCCGCTATGACTCAGCAACTCTCCATGCACTCAAACCTTGACACAACAACAACTGCCAGCCCTCACCGCTGAGTATTACCCAAGGCCCGTTCTCCTGCCGTCACTGCTGAAGCACTTTCACCCACCTCTGGACCATGACATTTACCGCCAACCCACCAGAACGGTGATGGATTAAACCCAGATCTTTTGACTGGGTGTGAGTGTTTGATTGATTCAGATGCTCCGTCCATCACCACCCCCTTTTGTACCACCCACCAGACGCCAGCACACCTATACCCCTGAGCTGCATCCTCCTCAGCGTATGCTCCCTGCACAGACACGCAGTATTTATTTATTTATTTATTTATTTATGGGATTTGTTGAGCGCGAACAATTGCCCAAGGGCGTCTCGGCGCTGTGAATGAGAGCAGAATGAGAGGGAGTATGAATTACTGGTTGAAAAGCCATGTTTTTATTTTTTTCCTGAAAACAGTCAGAGTGGGAGCAGACCTAATGTCTGGATCGAGAGAGTTCCAGAGTTTTGCCGTCGAAATGTGAAAGCTACGATCACCCCAAGCCACCGTTCTGGTGCGAGGAACCGTCATGGTGAGATTGTTCATTGATCGGAGTGATCGGTTAGGGACATGGAATTTGAAATGGTCGATGAGAAAACGTGGGCCTTGTTTGTGCGTGGCTTTGTAGGCGATACAGAGCGCCTTAAACTTTATCCTATTTTTGACTGTGAGCCAGTGGTATTTTTTATGGTGTCAGCAATAGGTTTGAATTTAGGGGTGTTCGAGAGCAATCTGGCCGCAGCGTTCTGTATAGACTGTAGTTTTTTGATGACCTTTTCTTGGGCACTGACCAAAAGTCCGTTACAATAGTCCACTGAGGACATGACGAATGAGGTACCCAGTGTTTTACCAGAATTGGGAGGGAGGAAAGGAAGAATCTTTTTAATGGCTTTCAGTTTAAAAAATGATGAGGAAGCAGTGGAATTAACGTGGGATGAAAAAGTGAGTTTGTTGTCTAAGAGTACACCTAGATTTTTAACCTTGGTAGATGGGGGGGGGGGTAAGTTCGTGGGCCACCATGTATCGGACCAAGTGGGAGTAAGCTTGCCAAAGATCATGACCTCAGTTTTATTGGAGTTTAGTTTGAGGCAGTTTACCAACATCCAATTACTGATGGCCTTCATACCCTGCTGAAAGTTGGCTGCTATTTTGTCTCCGTTCTCCTTGATGGTAAGAACTAACTGGGTGTCATCAGCGTAGGATGTTAGGCTCATCCCCCAATCTTTAATTACCCTTGCCAAATCGGTGACATAGATATTAAATAGGGTTGGACTGAGGGATGAGCCTTGAGGGACACCGCAGGGTAGGGCCAGTTGATCTGATAGGAAAGTGTCTAGCTGGACTGTCTGGGTGCGGCCAGCTAAAAAAGATCTCAATAGGTCTTTTGCTTTGGTCTGAATGCCGATGGCACTGACACGGTCGATCAGGATGTTATGATCGACCGTGTCAAAGGCCGCTGTGAGGTCAAGAAGAATGAGTACTGCCGCTCCTCCCTGGTCAAAGGCTTTCCTTATTTCATCGGTGGATTTGATGAGTGCGGTCTCCGTACTGTGTGATTTGCGGAAGCCAAATTGACTGTCATCTAATAGTGAATATTGTTCTAAATATTGAGGGATTTGGGAGTTCATAAGTTTTTCGACTATTTTTGCTGGATATGGCAAACTGGCTTTAGGTCGATAATTGTTCGTGTCTTCTGCATCAAGATGGGGCTTTTTGAGTAAGGGTTTGAGAAGCGTGTCCTTCCAGATTGCAGGGTAGATTCGGGTGCTAAACATGATGTTAAAGATGTTAGCAAGTTGAGGCGCAATAATATCCGAGATGGGAAGGAGGGTTGAGGCAGGACAGGGATCTTTGGCTGATCCTGATTTGATGGAATTCATGGCCTCAATAACTTGGGTGGAATTCGTATTCAATTCAATTCAATTCAATTCAGTGATTTATATAGCGCGCTACATACCCAGAGGGTCTCAAGGCGCTTGGAGAAGGGTGGGTAGTTACTTGTCGAATATCCAGGTTTTAAGTTGCTTTCTGAATGCTAGGTGGTTCTGAGTGAGGCGAAGGTGAGTGGGAAGTGACTTCCAGGTTTTAGCCGCCAGGTAGGAGAAGGATCTTCCTCCCATGGTGGTTTTGTTGATGCGAGGAACAACAGCAAGGGCTTGGTGGGAGGAGCGTAGCTGGCGGGAGGGGGTGTAGAAGGAAAGTCGTGTGTTGAGGCATTCGGGTCCGAGTTCGTAAAGTGCTTTGTGTGCGTGGGTTAGAAGGCGGAATGTTATTCTCTTATTGATGGGGAGCCAGTGGAGGTTTTTCAGGTGACCAGAAATGTGATCTTTACGCGGAATGTCAAGAATGAGTCTGGCTGATGCGTTCTGGATGCGTTGGAGTTTTTTCTGAAGTTTTGCGGTGGTACCAGCGTATAGGGTGTTTCCATAGTCCAGACGGCTTGTAACCAGTGCGTGGGTGACTGTTTTTCTAGTTTCAGTGGGGATCCAGCGAAATGTTTTTTTGAGCATGCGAAGAATGTTGAAGCAAGATGATGAAACTGCGTTGACTTGTCTGGTCATCGAGAGTGAGGAGTCCAGAATGACGCCTAGGTTTCGTGCGTGGTCTGTTGGGATGGGTGCTTTTCCAAGGGATTCTGGCCACCACGAGTCGTCCCAGGGGGAGGTACCTAAGATAAGGACTTCTGTTTTGTCGGAATTCAGTTTCAGGCGGCTGTGCTTCATCGATTCGGCTACTTCTCTCATTCCTTTATGTAGGTTGGTTTTGGCGGTGTTAGGGTCATTGGTGAGTGATAGGATCAGTTGAGTGTCGTCAGCGTAGGAGATGATGTTGAGGTTGTGTTGACGTGCGATGGTCGCGAGGGGGCTCATGTATACGTTGAAGAGGGTGGGGCTGAGTGTAGATCCTTGTGGCACGCCGCAAATGACTTCAGTGGCCTCTGACTTGAATGGTGGGAGGCGGACTCTCTGAGTTCTTCCGGCAAGGAACGAGGTGATCCATTCCAGTGCTTTTCCTTGAATTCCGATGTTTCTGAGGCGTTGTAACAGGGTGCTATGACAGACTGTGTCGAAGGCTGCAGAGTGGTCGAGGAGGATGAGGGCGACGGTGTCACCTTTGTCCAGTAGCGTTCGAATGTCGTCTGTTGCTGCGATGAGTGCGGTCTCAGTGCTGTGTTTGGCTCGGAAGCCGGACTGTGAGGAGTCGAGGGATTTGTTGGTTTCTAGGAAGGCGGCGAGCTGTTTGTTGACAGCTTTCTCGATGACTTTGGCCGGGAATGGAAGGAGTGATATGGGGCGGTAGTTTTTGAGTTCGGTGGGGTCAGCTGTGGGTTTTTTCAGAAGGGCGCTGAGTTCGGCGTGTTTCCAGCTATCAGGGAAGGTGGCGGAGGTGAGGGAGCAGTTGATGACATCTCGGAGGTGGGATGCGATAATGGAATCTGCTTTGTTGAAGATGTGGTGAGGGCATGGGTCTGTGGGGGATCCTGAGTGGATGGAGTTCATGAGGCGGATGGTATCATCCGTGGAGATTGGGTTCCAGTCATTAAGGGTGTTCAAGGGGGGTGAAGGTGAGGCAGAAGGTTGGGTGGGTTGGTCTCCGGGTTGGTTGTCGAAGCTGTTGTGGATGTCTGTGATTTTGTCGTGGAAGAACGAAGCTAGGGAGTCGCAGAGGTCTTGAGAGGGAGTGATGTCGTTGGAGTTGGCAGTGGGGTTGGTGAATTCTTTGACGATGTTGAATAACTCCTTGCTGTTGTGGGCGTTGTTGTCAAGTTGCTCTTTGAAAGCGGCTTTCTTGGCAGTTCGGATCAGTTGATGGTGTATGCGGGTGGCGTTTTTGAAGGCGTCTCTGGTGCTGGAGTTTGGGTCTTTTTTCCAGGCTTTCTCAAGGGAGCGACAGAGTTTTTTGGATTTCTTAAGATCATCGTTGAACCAGGGGGCGTTTTTGTTGCCTTGTTTGATTTGGCGTTTTTTCAGGGGTGCTAGGTTGTCGGCGCTGTTGGTTAGCCATTGAGTGAGGTTAGTGGCTGCTTGGTTGGCGTTCGATGAGTGCTCAGGGGGGTTTTGAAGAAGCGATGAGGAGATCTGTTCGATGGTGATTTTGCTCCAGTTTCTTCGCAGAGTAGGTTGAGGATGGTTGTGGGTTGTGGTCTTTTTGTAGATAAAGTGAACGCAGCTGTTGTCCGCCCAATGGAGAGCTGTGGTGTGACTGAAGGAGATATGTTTGCTGGAGGTGAAGATAGGGTCGAGTGTGTGACCTGCGAGGTGAGTGGGGGTATTAACAAGTTGTTTGAGTCCGAGGTTGGCGAGATTGTCCAGAAGGGTGGTGGTTTTGCTGTTGTTACTTTTTTCCAGATGAAAATTGAGGTCTCCCAGTAGAATGTAGTCCTTGGAGGGGAGGGCGTGTGGGGTGATAAAGTCAGTGATGTCTTCACTGAATTGTGCTCGGGGTCCTGGTGGCCTGTAGAGGAGGGTGCCTCTGAGTGTGGTCTTGGGGTCGGTGTGGATCTGGAAGTGAAGGTGCTCGGCGCTAGCGAGGTTGACGTCTGAGCTGGTTGAGATGCGGATGGAATTCTTGTGGATAATAGCGATGCCTCCTCCTGTTTGCTTGTTGCGGTCTTTTCGGATGATCTTGTAGCCTTCCGGGATGGCATGGTGATGTCTGGGGCTGAGGAGGCGTTCATCCATGTTTCAGTTAGGAAGGCGACGTCCGGAGAGATGGTGTCTAGTAGATTCCAGAGGTCGATGGCGTGTTTGTGGACCGAGTGGGTGTTGAGCAGGATGCCTTTTAGGTGGTTGGTGTCAGGTCTCTGTTTGGTGTTAGTGGAAGTGGAGTTGGTCTTGGTGGCGTCAAACTTGCAGGAGTTGCACGTGAAGGGTCCATGGGTGTGTCCGGGGGCGGCTTGAACGCAGTCGGAGAGTCGGCCGGGGTTAAGGGCTAGGAGGGTGGAGGCGGCGTATGTAATGCGGGTGGTGTGGGTGGGACGGGGGCCAGGGGGTCTGGCGCTAGGCGCCGGCCAGGCGTGGACAGGGGTAGACGGGCTTACCTTTGGCGCACCTTCGGCGCGGCCGTAGCGCGTGGACGCTGCGCGTAAGTCCATCTGTCCATATATGGATAGTGGGGGGGGCGGAGCGTGGGAGGGTCAGCTGGGAGGCGGGAGCAAGGGAGGAGAAACGGGGACAGGTAAACAGCAACAACAACAGCAAAATGGCGGTAGGGTAGCGCGATTCCAAGCAGGGGCACAGTTGATCTTTAAATTGCCAGAAAGCAGTACACGCGCTGTTAATTAAATAGTAGATAAAGTTGCCACTATGCAGGAGCACTGAGCAAATTAATACAATAAATTAATCAGCTGAAAAACGATACCAGGCAAATTAATTAATTAATTAGAAGATAACGATACCAGGCGCTATACAGGAGCGCTAAGCACAAGCGATATCAGGCGCTATGGAGTTGCACTTTCTCTGGAAGGCAGGGCTCGGAGAGGAGCGAGTGGGAGCAACCGCTGAATGTGAGAGCCAAACATTATGAAAAAATTGGGTGTTTGGTGGGGGCAACATTCGGACAGGTGTCTGTGTGGGTTTCCTGTGAGAAATTAGTGTAAATGTTATTTACCTTGTCGAAGAAAAAGGTGGCCAGGTTATTACAAAATGCTTGGGATGGATTGGGGGTAGATTGGGGAGGCAGATGGGACAGTTTGGCTACCACTTGGTAAAGTTCTTTGTTGGAATTCTTTGCTTGCTCAATTTGAGAAGAGTAGAATGTACTTTTAGCGTTTTGGATAAGGGATTTGTATAGTGTAATTTCTCTCTTATAGATTTCCTTATCTTCAGTGGAGTAGGTCTTTCTCCAGTGTCTCTCTTTGTTGCGACAGAGTTGTTTCTGTAACCTAAGATCCTCGGAGTACCAAGGTGCCGATGGGGTTCTATGGTTTTTAAAGGTGGTTTTGATATGTACTAATTTATTTAGAGTCAGAGTAAGTCATTCTGAGTATTCTCTGGCTGCTTTATTAGAGTCTTGAGGTAAGATTGGTGCGGTGGCAGAGAGCATATCACGGAGTTGGTGATGGTGAATGTGTTTCCAGGGTCTAAAGGTTTTAAGTGGTCGGTTATAGTGTTTCTTGATTGATAGCGGATGGGATGGGATGGTGAAAATGACTGCATGGTGATCTGTCCATCCCAGTGGGATGATCTCCGTGATAGATAGGTTGATGTCATTTGTAAATAGCCCATCCAAGGTGTGACCAGCTTCATGCGTACCATTTGTGATCCGTTGAGTGAGACCAAGAGATTCTAGGTCAGTGGTGAGATCTTTAGTGTCATTGTTAGTCTCGTTTTCTAATGGAAAGTTGAAATCTCCTAAGATGGTCACAGTGTCTTCTAAGGCAAGAGATTCCATCATGTCAGCGAAGGAAGTTAAAAATTTGCTTCTGCTACCTGGAGGACGATATAAAAGGACACCTTTAAAACAATTGGAGGGACCTAAGACTATGGAGAACTGCAAGGCCTCACATGTGGAGAGTGGCAGGGGGTTAACTGTGGTTTTGAACTGGCTACGGTATATAATGGCAATTCCCTCTCCAGTTTTTATTTGTCTGTCTTGCCTAAGAATATTGTAGCCTTCCCGTACGGCCACTGAGAGATCGGGGTCAGATGCCGGGTTGGTTTCTGTTAAAAACAGTAGATCCAGTTGTTCACTACCAATGAGATCAGAAATTTCCTCTTTATGCTTACTTAACAATCTAACAATAATAAGTGAGGCTTTGATATGCTTAGGACTTATTTTAAGAGACGGGGTATAAGCTTGTGTTGGTTGAGGGGCCTCCAATTTAAAACCACAGTGAGTGCAGGGTTTAAGATGATAGAGGGGTTCAAGTAGATTGTATATACAGTCTGAACATGTCATAGTAGGGCGTAGATTAAGGAGGGCCTGATGGTGGTAGGTATAAGATGGAGCTGGGGCCGATGGGCTAGGATTTGTGGCCCTGGGCGCGGTCCCGGCGCGGACGGGCACAGACAAGCTTGCCTTTGGCGCGCCCGCTGCGCGCGTCCGCTGCGCTTGTGCTTGCCCTCCACCTTTTGTAGACTGGGGCAGTCGAGAGACTGGAGCGCTACTTTTGGCATCCGCCGGAAGTGGTGAACTTTCTGTGCCTTCCGGTAAGCCCTCCAAGCAATCGGCACAAGCCGTGTTGGACCTGGGCCTCGGAGCCAGAGTACGAATTAGGCAGGTAAGAACAAAGTAGAACACAGTAGAAACCTGAGACCTCCTCAACACCCTCTTGCCTGATGTATCCTTCCTCACAGAGGCCTGGACCAATGCCAGCTCTGCACCTGACATCACAGCCACTATCCCCGATGGGTAGAGGAAAGACCGTCCCAACCACCATGGATGAAGCCTTGCCATCGTCCACAAAAGCTCCCTCTGACTGACAACCACCATCTCGAACAACTCCCCACCCCCTATTCAACAAATCCACTTCCAGATCCAGGTCAACCCCAGAACAACTCTACGTGGAACTCTCACATACTGATCTTCCTGACCCGCACCCCGTTCACTAACACAATCACAGACTACATCACGCCCTCATCTCCACAGACTACGTACTGCTTGGACTGCACCTGAAGTTCCATTTTGACAACCGCAGTGACCCAACTCCACCGTCCTCTTAGAGAACCTCGCCAACATCGGACTGAAGCAACTCATCACTACCCCCACCCGCAAGGCAGGACACACCCTCAATCACATCTTCACCAGAGGAACCAACATTCGCTTCAGTCACACTACGCAACCTCTCTGGATGGACCACCACTGCATTCTCTTCTCCTTCTCGAAACACACCGCACACAAATCAACACCACGCCCGCACAGAAACTGGAGCAAGATCATCGAAGAGCACCTCGCCTCCACCCTCAGCTGCAATGTTCCCCCCACCACGACCAATGCCAACTATGCAGCCAATGAACTCCATAAATGGATCGCTGACTGCCCCAAAACCCCCGCACCCCTCCAGTGCTCTGACAGACAACACACCACGAAAGCCACCTGGTTCACCGAGAATCCAAAACGCACGTGCCGACGACTTGAGAAAGGGCGGAGGAACAGCAAAATCCTGGAAACACGCACTGCCTACAGGACCGCCACTATAGCACACCACCAACTCATCAGATCTACGAAGAGGAATTTAATCCCAGATAGAATCCTCTCCAACTCCCGCAACTCCAAGGAACTCTTTAACATCATATAAGAATTCACCAGACCCCCACAGTGAAACCTCTGACGTCCTCCCTCCAAGAAACTCTGCAACAAACTCAGCTCCTTCTTTCACCACAAGATCAGGAATCTCTATGACAACTTCGACAAACAGAACCAAGGCACCGACCCTACACCTTCCACCAGCAACTCCACTCAGCCAATCATCCTCGCCTGGACCCCTGCCACCACAGAAGACACAGCAAAGACCATGAGAAGCATACACTCCGTAGCACCCACTGACCACAGGGCCCCCTCCAGGGCAAGACTGGCTACCGGGCGTTTTGGTTTGCTGCCAAGTTGGGAGCTGATTTCACTGTGGTAGGGGCTGATTTTGTTGATGGGGACCTGCGTGTGCTTCTAAATAAACAAATCAAAATGAATGGTTTTAAGCACACGCAGGTCCCCATCAACAAAATCAGCCCCCAGCTTGGCAGCACACCAAAACGCCCGGGAGCCAGTCCATCCCTGGCCACCTCCGCCATCGCACCAGAACTACGATGGACAATCAACTGCAACCTCGAAACATGCACATTCTCTGACAATGGGAAACAAGCAGAAGTCAAAGCTCTCCTCTAGAAGCCCTCTGCAGGCCAGATGGAACTCAAAAACTACAGGGCCATCTCCTTCCTCCCATCACTGCCAAAGTCACAGAGAAGGTCGTCAATATCCAGCTAATGAACTTCATAGAATCCAACGACATCCTTGACACATTCCAAACCGGCTTCCAAAATCACAGCAACCACAGCACCGAGACTGCCCCCTAGCCTCCACAGATGACATCTGCACACTCCTCGACCAAGGCCACACTGCAGCCCTCATTCTACTTGACCTTTCAGCAGCCTTCAACACCGTCTCCCACCGCACACTAGCAGCCAGACTCCAAGACGGGGGCATACAGGGAACTGCCCTAGACAGGATCCGCACCTTCCTCAACGAATTAGCCTCCTGCCCTTTCTCTCCTAACCCACAGAGATCAAATGCAGAGTACCCCCAGGACCCCCCTCGCAACCATCATCAGAAAACATGGACTCAGCATAGTATCCTACGCCGATGACACCCAGCTCATCCTCTCCATCACCAAGGAACCCAACACCACCAGGAACAACTTCCAGGAAGGAATGAAGGACATCACAACCTGGATAAGCAGCAGCTGCCTGAAGCTCAACTTGGATTCACACCCTCTGCATGGGACAACACCTGGTGGCCACCTGTCCTCGGCACCCCCCACTCCCACGGACCACGCCCGCAACTTCGGCATCACACTCAATTCCTCCTTCACCATGAGCTGACACATTAACGCGTATCCTGCACATGCTTCAACACCCACCACATACTCCACAAGACCTTCAAATGGATCCCCCCTCCCGAATCCAGGAAGAACGTCACCCATGCACTCATCACCAGCAGGCTGGACTACGGGAACACCCTCTATGCCAGAATCAACAAATCTCTACTCCACAAACTCCAGTCCATCCAGATCACCGCAGCCAGACTCGTCCTCAACATCCCACGACAAGACCACATCACCTAGCACCTACGAAACCTCCACTGACACTCCCCGTCAAAAAAGTGACCTTCAAGTTGCTCACACACACCTCCAAAGGCCTGTACAACAGCGGACCCCAATACCTCGACAAAAGAATCTCCTTCTACACTCCCAAGAGAAACCTTCGCTTTGCTGACCAGGACCTGGCAGAAATCTCTTGCATCCACAGAACCAGAACAGGAGGCAGATCCTTCTCCTACATTACTGCCAAGACATGGACGGAACTCCCCCAGAGCATCAGATAAAGCCCCACACTGCAAGCATTCAGGAACAGCCTCAAGACCTGGCTTTTCGGATGACCGGAGCTGCTCGAGTCCCCCCCCAGCACCTTGAGACCCTCGCGGGTAAGCAGTTTGCTCTATAAATTCCAGACGAGGCTCAAATTATCTCAAAAAACATTCCTCCACATATCCTGCTTGTCACATCACTCTGGACGCAACTAAGGAGGAAACACTCCACTCTTTGGGCTTAAGTTCTAATAGGAAGGAAACTTTCTTTGGACTCGGCTCATTGTCCAATTCACACTCACTTATTATGTTTTCTTGTGTAGAAGCATTGTGCCACAAGTAGACCAGGGATACATTTCCTTCACTCTGGTGCAATACCAGATCATTTTGATGATTTTGCATTATGCACTTTAAAAAAAGTCTCAAAATGATGCTACTATGCCAAGTTATGTAATTGTATGGCATTTGCTGCAAATATTTAGCGTAAGTGCATAGGAACAAGGTGAACTACCAATTGCAAGTAAACGCTGTGTATGCTTTTTGCAAATTTTTTAGCGTGAATGGTTGTGAGGTTGCATTGTACTCTAAAGTGTAGCCTAAAGTTTGCAATGTATGTAGTTGCATGCAATATTGTGTAAGATTCCTGAACTTTTGCACAATCAACACAAAAAACATACTATACAAATGCGATAGAGATACACCGATTGTGGTACTACTTTTATCATGGGTGACTGCTGGCACTGTGACCAGCCCACAACACAATTATTGCTTGGCGACAGGGTTGGTACAGATGTTATTACCTGAGTGGGTTTGTATGTGCGTGTGCATGCATATGTGTGTATGCAAATGTGTGTGTATGTATTAAAATCTAGGTTGTGGCGTAAACATTTTCGGCGCCATCTTGTCCCTTTTCCAGGCTCCTACGTGTGTGTAAGCAGCAGCCATTTTGAGTATCATGGCCTCTCTGCCCACTGCCGATCACCAGCACCTCTCTCTCTGACCTCGCAAGCATCCCCCGCTCACTGACAGCCCCCACTCTCACATGCTTGGGCCATAAACCACCCTTTCAGCGCGACCCTGCCTCAGAGCCACATCCCGTTCCCGGATAACACCTCCCTCCATCCCTTTCATGATCACAAATCCTTTGATAAACCCCCTTCCTCTGTGCCCGATTGTCCGATCCGATCCCAGGCCATCACCTATGTGAGAAGTTGGCCTGGTATATAATGCTCACTAATTCTTAGTGATCACTTTGTACCATGCCAAGCAACCCTTATGATGATGGTTGTAATTCAACCTTGTAGACCAGTTATCCTAGTGGTAACGTGGACAAAGCAGTCTTAGGCTAAACTCTGAAAGGCATGTGAAGCCAGCTGTTATACCATACACAACCCCCTTGAATACCAAATGAAAGGGACACCACACAGATATATATTGAAAATATATATTGATTTATTAACTATAAAATCCCCTGGACTCTTTATGAGCACAGGAGCACAAGCGTTAAATCACAAGACAGTTTAAAATACACAAAAGTTGCACAATATGGATGAGCCCTAGGGGCCACCTAAACCATATACTAAGAAAGTGGTATAAGAGATACCAATAGGAAAGGGAACAGGCCTAGGGCCTTGGGAATCGCTGGAGCTATTCGAGACTAGCAATGATTAAGTCGGGAAAGGCCCACGGGACTCGGGTGCAGTGTTCAAAGTGCACGCACTTTCCAATGCAAAGTCTATGGTGCGTAAAAAGTACAAAGTTAGAAAGTTAGGAACCTTCCGAGTGACCTACGGAGCTGAAACTTAAGACACAGGCCTTTGAGATGTGTACCAGTGCAGGAGCACCGGCGGAGCTGAGTTACCTCACCCACAGGAAGCGGGTGCACAGGGTCGAAGTAGTGTCGGGTTTCGTCACGCTGGTCGATGGTGCTTGGAGCTGAAGATGCTGCAGGCGGCTCGATATGAAGAGTTCCGGTGGATCCAAGGGTGGATCTGAAGAGGTGAAGACCTGAAAGCAGAGGGGACAGTGTTCAAAGTCACTAGCCAGTGACTACCGTGGAACCAGATTGGAACCAGGCGATGTCGGGTGCAAACAGGCGTTGTCGGGTAGCTTCTTTCTGCAGCCACATGGATACCCGGGGTCGAGGACGTCCAGGAGTTGGTCACAAGCTGTCCCACGTAGGCTTCTCGCTGTTGGCGGTGTCGCCGACCTGATCGGAGCAAACAGGCCTTGGCAAATGCAAGCCACGCAGAAGTTGAAAGATGCTTATCACTCGGACCAGCAAGGTCAGAGCGGGTGCTCCTTTTTACAGGGGCTTGGTTAGGTCTGGAGCAACCAGACCTGCTGTGTAAATCGTCGGTTTCGTCGCCAAGATGGCCGCTGACCACGTGGCTAGTGGCCGGGATGGCACGTCGAGTGGCACAATGCAAAAGGGCCCCACGCAGATCGTGGAGATGCTGGAGGGCTGGTCTTCGGTGCAAGGGCTGCTCGGTGGTGGGGGTTCTCAGTCCCCAAAGCACAACGTCGAGGATGCCTCACAAGCTGCGCAGTCAGCTTTTCGAGTGTCTTCCAAGAGGTCCGGTCCCACGTCACTCGGTGCCTCCACGGGTCCCTTCTTTGCAGGGACTGTGGATCGAGCTCTGAGAGGTCTGGGAGTCTGGTTCTTGTCAGGCTCTGGGCTCCGGCGGGAGGCGGCGGCAAAGCAGACGTTGAGTTGCTGGTTGGTACCTGTGTTCACAGGGTGGCCACTCCTAGGCCACAAGGGAGATTCTCTTCAGTCTTCTGTGCAGCAGAATGTCGAAGTCTAGTCTTCTTCTTCGTGTAAAGTTGATTCAGGATGATCTGCTGTGCAATGGCACTGCTCCCACTCTTATTCCCAATCTGAGGGGTGGATCACCTACTAGGTCCCTCCTCTGGGAGGAACCAGGAAGGGGGGCGGTTACACCCCCTTTCCTTTGTCCAGTTCCGCGCCAAGCCTGGGTCTGGAAAGTCCCAGGACCGGTTTGGACTGGCCTATGCACGGGGACACCTTGTGTGCCCCGGGCATGTCTGATTCTATTCAGCCCTGTCCTACCCAATACACAAAACCCTGTCTGGGGTGGTGCTCGCACCTCCCAAGGCAGGAAACCCTTTGTCCAGGCCACCATCTGTCGAGTTTTGGTCAGCAGCAGGAGGCCAGACTCGTGTCTGTGGTGGCAGCATCCATTTTGTGATGCTGAGGCTCTGTTTAACTTTAACCGGGGTTAAGGCTACACACATGTCGTGTCCCTCTAGAAGGGTGGAATGCTATCCCCGTCGCCAGAATTGGCGAGGGGATAGTATTCCAATTCGTATGACACCTTACTCGACATGTTTTGATAAAGCCAAACCAAAGATAGCAAATAACCGCGAGGATTATAATGCACTTAAGGGTATATGGTATGGCAATATCCCGGAACAGCTTAGGGAGTTATTCCCGACAGCTGCAGACAGGCTCAGCTCATGCTAGAGCACCATCTCACATATTTCCAAGCACTCTGCCTCCAGGATTGATGAGGCCTTCCATAGGAGTGGCTGATAGGAACATATGTGTCCAGTTTAGGGTTAGGCACAGACATACTGTACCTAAGTAAGAGGTGATTACACCAACTTACCCCAGCTGAGTGATCAGCCAGTTGTGTCAAATATGGAGGCCAGGCCAGGGGTGGCATAATACATGCTGCAGCCCCTGGTAGGCCTTGGATACACCTATGCCCTGGGTACCTATGGTACACTGTTACAGGGGCCAATAAGGTGAACCAATTCCAATTGTGTTATGCACCTAAGGAACATGGAGTCCATTTTAAGGAGAGATCAATCAGCCTGGGGCCCTGAATAGCAGGATCCCAGGCCAACTAAGTCAAAAACCAGCTAAACACCAGGCAAAAAGTTTGGGGGTAACCATAGTCAGATATCCACCTTCCTACAACCTAGTCCTGCGGATGCAGTTTATTGCCCCCTACTGTAAGAAGTCACCCCTCTTCAAAGGAGCTACAATTGATCAAAGACTCCCACCCCATGAGATCCGATCAGCCGCAGACATTCCGGGAACTGGCAGAATGTCCAGCTGCGCGACAGTCATCACCTACTGAGATAGGGGTGGGGACTTCTACTGTAGATATGTGTGGGATCGGGCCTGAAGCGGGGATTCCGAGGATGTCTTTCCGTACATCAAAGTATTAACAAGAATGTGTTTCATGCAATAAAGTCATAAACCTGTGTATAAGAGGCCAGGCCTCAGGGATGCGGTTAGAGCACCTCGAGATGATACCCTGTTGTCTGATCTGATGTGTTCTGCTCCAACGGAATAAACTTCTGTTTCCTGCCTTCCAGTCTCCAGCGCCTGCCTCCTTGCTTGATAATTATCGAATGGTATGAGAGGCGACTAATGCCGGGCATTACTTAAAGGCTATCGATTGAAAGTGCCCCTTTTTACAATTGGCGTCCCAAGCGTGGGGCCCATCAGCGACATGTGGATCCAGTGGGAGAGGTCCTGACGACAGAGTGAACGACTGCAACGATAGGGAAGAACTCCTGCCCGATAGACCCTCGTTTGGCAGCCGATCATCCGAACTTCACCGGTTCCGAGCAGACCTCTCTCAAGTGATCTACGGTCCTGACTGGGAACCATCAGGAGTGCCGCGGCAACAACAGAGAATAGAGGACGATCGGGCGCTGGAAGCGGAAGATGAGAAACTGTCCATGCGGTCCGGGTAAGGTCGTGTAACACAACGAATTGCGAAACGATTGTTTGATTGTCTGAAAATACTAGTATTGCTCATTGGTTGCTTTTTGAGACATTCTCTGCCTGCAAACGGGGAAGAATAGAAATATTCTCTCTCCCTTTGCAGATAGTGAAGGGTAGGTAACGCGGACCTTTGTCCACCCTTTGTAATCTGTCGTGCCAATTTTTCTCCCCACTGATTGATTGATTGTCCGAACATTGATTGTTCGAAGTCGGTTCTTTTTGAGATATTCCCTGTTTGCAAATAACGTAGAATAGAAATATTCTGTCTAGTCTTTGCAAGTAGTGAAGGATAGGTAGTGCGGACCTTTGTCCACCCTTTGTAATCTGTCATGCCTATCTTCTCCCCACTGATTGGTAGTTGGTTCAGCCCAGACCGCTTATTAGAGATGAACCATCCAGCTCCACTGGAAGGCACCCCTAATAAGGACTTGTTCACTAAATACGGATTAGTCGCCGTAGCCTATAGCAAGCTATGGCATAAATATACTAAGAAGGATCAGGGAAGTCAGTGGCCACTGATAGGATCCTTTGATGATAATAAAATAGACGTACTAGAAACAGCCCTTCGCAACAATAAGACAACGCCCACTATGCTCGATAGTTTCGGCATGTGGCGCAAAGAAGCAGGGCAACGGAAAAAGAGAGATGAAGTAAGAGCAGAGAAAGAGCTACAAAAGGCAGCTCACCTTGCAGCCAAAAAGTTAGAGGAAGAGATAAAGGAGAGAGAGGAAGCTAAACAGAAACAAGAGTCTGAAACATCGGGCCAGTAGCCCGTTAGAACACCCTCTAAGCTCTACCCTGAGTTACCTTCAAAACAACGAGCGAACAATGATTTATTACTAGGTCCCCCAATCATCTATATGCCCCCTCCATATGCTCCCTCCCAGCCTCCAGTAAAGCACCCGCAAACCCCAAATGAGAATGAGAATGGTACTAGGACCTCGGTCCTCGCGGCCTCTGCGCCGGCCGAGCCCCTTGTTCCGAATACAGCACTAGCAGTATCATTAGGTGACCTTGAGACTAGAAAGAAAGATACCACAAGAATGAACCGGTTGAGCAAAGATGAACGAGCAGGGATCGATAAGATAGTGAAAACACTGGTGGAACGGAGGAGAGCGAAGAATACGTGACAGATATGTACAATTCGTATGCCGATAGCCACAGACGACATTTTGTTGTGCGATTTTGTTATCACACCCTCAATGCCTATGAAGACAGATACCAAGATAAAGGTCCTGAGAGCCTAACGACTCTATATAGGAAAGTCGACATTGGAGACGAAGGCGAGTGCGATGTGACGGACCTTTTTACGCGTACGCTTGAAGTTTTCCGCCACCTCACTGAACAGAGACTAGAAACTAAGACTACAACTCCTGTAGCGACTGAACCCCGAACAGAAAAAACGGACACAATGATGCCTATAAAGGAGGCCGCTCTCTACTGGATTCCCCCACGAGGACAGGGAACACATGATGACATTAACCGCCAAGAGGAAGGGTAGTTTATAACTGGGTCTACCAACCATGGGATCAACAAGACATCCTGACTTTCGGAAAATCCTTACCCGATTTACGAAAGAACCCCACTGCCTTTTATACTGAACTAGGTACAACCTTGGGTCCGACGATTATGACCCTAGCGGACATCGATTTGTTTTTCGGGCTATGTCTGCCAGCTGATGTGTGGAAGCAAATCCGGAAAGTCGACCACCTGGAGCTGTTCGGACATACCTGGTCACAACTCGATGGCATAGATAGACAACGAGAGCCATGACAGAAACCCTTAAAAGCCATTTTAGACCTCCCGGACAAGATCGTCCAGAAACTGAAAACCCTGATCCCAGAAAAGAAGGTGGACTGGTCGATAGTAACGGCCTGCCGCCAGAAACCCCAGGAAGACGTATCAGAATACTTCTCCCGGTTCGAGACGGTGTTTTCCGATTACAGTGGCCAGGACATGACCACTGCAACCGGACATCATCTGTTTGTCCAGAATTATGTCAAAGGTCTGTCACAGAAAGTCTCACAGAAACTACAGACTAGTGAGAGTAGTTGGGCGGCCTCCAAACCTGCGGCTATCCTTCAGATGGCCCAGTACTATGAGCATCAAAAGAACGAGAACGATAGGGCGACTGAGAAAAAGAAAAAGGACCTGAAGGAAAGGGTGATGATCGCACAGTTGCAAGGGGTGACTATAGGAAAGGAACCGTACAAAGAAAATTACCAATCAAATGCTCCTAGAAATCCACCCCCTAAAGACCGTACATCCGCACCCTACGCTGGACGTAAAGACATAGATGAGAACCAGTGTGCGTTTTGTAAAGGGTTTGGCCATTGGAAGTCCCAGTGTCCAGTCGTGCTAGAAATGAACAAAAATAGGGAAACAAGAGACGCAGCGGGCGGGCCAAGAAATAGAGGACAGGGACGAGGGTACACAAAAGACACCAACAACGACAGGCCAGGCAGACCGAACACATTTGATCGTCCACGACAGAACCAGTGCCAACATTCTGACTGCGAAAACACCCATGACTTTGCATAGGACTTCCAAGGGCAAGGGAGGGATCCAGTCGAGCTCTATGTTGACCAGCAAGGTCCTTACGTCACCGCTAAGGTCCTGGGTACGAAGTCTCCATTTTTGGTAGACACTGGAGCGACATGAAGTGCGTTATCTAAACGACTGATTCCAAGGGCACCCTTGTCTGGCTCATACATAACATCAATAGGTTTTGATGGAGCGCCCTCCACTAATCCCTTGTCCACACCGATCTCCTTTGACTTGGAAAATAACACCACTGACACAACGTTTTTGCTCTCCTCCAACACCCCTGACTCCATTATGGAACTTGACTTATTGAAACATTTCCGAGCTACCATTAGATGTTCACAGGACGGAGTTCGAGTCATCCTGTACGACAACCTGACTCTGCTCAGACCTTGTCCCACACGACGCATGTTTTCCATAACTGATGCTGACCTGTCCCTACTCGACGCTCTACCTCCGTACCTGTGGGCAAAAACTGACTCGGACGTAGGACGCATGATGATTGACCCTCTGCATATAACTTTTCGACAGGACGCAGTACTCCCAAAACTTCCACAGTATCGGATATCGCCCGAGGGCGAGAAGGCATTGGTAAAGATCATCCAGTCCCTAGTAGATGCAGGAGTGGTAGTGGAAGTAGTTAGCAATGCTTGCAACAGCCCTATCCTACCCATTGTAAAGAAGCAGGGTGAGGGAGATGAGAAAGCGTACCATTTCATCATTGACCTACGAGAGGTTAACAAAGTAGTTGTACCTCAGTACCCCGTAGTTTCAGACATCACCACCATTCTGACTTTGATTCCTTCCACTGCCCCCACCTTCACTGTAATTGATCTCAAGAACGCATTCTTTTCCATCCCCATCCACCCAGACAGCCGCTACCTCTTCGGCTTCACCTTAAAAGCCAGTTCATATAGATTTTGTAGAGCACCCCAACGCTACACTGAAAGCCCCAGCATCTATAGCCAGGCCCTCAAGAGACAGCTGGATGCAGTCCAGTTACCGGATGGAGTGGTGTTGATACAGTATGTCGATGATATCCTTTTGGCGGCCGACATCACCCCACTTGCAGTCACAGCTACCATCCAACTCCTACACTTCCTCGCGGAAAATGGCAACAAGGTCTCCAAGAAGAAGCTGCAATTCTGCCAACCCCAAGTGACCTATCTAGGCCACCTCTTGTCCAAAGACTGAGGTAATATGAATTTTTATGGTCAATTGTGTCCCCTAACGTAGACCCCAACGGCTCCATGTACGTGCTTCAAGTACATGTATGTTCCCTCCACTTCCAGCTATGAAGACGCAAATACATTTGCGTCCAACGTTAACATGTCCTCTTTCAGACCCACCATGAATGGGTCGAATATTCAGTTCCTAAGTATGCCTTGCCACCGTCTTTACATGGTGCACTTTTCACGTTTTCCTGGCTCTGGCGAGTTAGGCCCTGATTCCTGCCATCGAGCTTTTTCTGCCTTCTGCCTCTGGAAGCTGCAGCCTGGACCTGCATCTGTATCCCTGACCTTTGTCTTACTCCCTGCGCGGCTAGCGGTGCCAGGCTCGGCCTGCTTGCCTGCCAAAACTGTATTTTGCCTTCAAGTTATCTGCTCCGCTCCTCGAAAATACATTCCTGTCTAGTAGTTTAGGTAAACATCCTTCCCAGCTGCAGAGCAAAGGGCCCGGCCTTTCTGTCTTCATGCAAGTAATTCATAGCTCCTGTTACCATGGTAGGCCCATGGCCCCCTTGCTTTACACGTAGACACGTAGTCGCATATGCACGCACTAGCAGTCAGTATAGAATAGCCTCTGCCCGAGAGACCTTTCCTTCTAGATAATACAGTTCCTCAAACACAAGATACCAGATATGATTTGGGATTAGGTTGTTCTGACACGCCAGACTTCTGTCTCCCAGTATAGCGCAAATGTCAAGTCCCCTTCACCCTCCAGTTCCGCGTCACTCACACGTCATGCTGCTGCGCGCGCATCTCTGCCACATATTTCTGCTGACTCTGCAGGATTCTTTTATGGATCCACCCACCTGTGACACTTCTCTATGACGTTTCTAGCACACACCTCCGTGTACGCCCTCGTGCACGCCTTCTGTTACGCATGTGTGTTCTTATCTCGTTTCTCTCAGCTGTTACGCCTTCTGCATTCATCACCACTATATGCATTGACTATATATATGATATTCTGTTAATAAAGCATTGTACATGTCCATGTCCATTCCCTTCCTGAACCCCCGTGGTGATGGAACATGATACCTGGTTCGAACCAATTCCTTTTTAAGGAATAAAACCCTTATAAACTCAGATGCCACGGACTCTGCCTCTCATTTTTTTGACTGAGTTATTCTTATTGAACTTTACCGCATAGAAATTAAGCATAGGTAATTTTATTTACCACATAATTGGCGCCCGAATAGGGACCCCTCCCCCACCTTACGCGCCGGCGGTGCGTTGCAGGCCTGGTCCCCTGCCACAGCCGTGACGGACAACTACGCGTACCCGCAGGATTTCCTGTATCTCCCTCAGGCCAACGGAGGTGACTGAGGCTGCGATCGTCACCCAGACGAGGCGGTGAGGAGTGCGGAGGATCCCGACCAGAGCCCAGCCGAGAGAGCAAGGTCCGAGGTGTTCAGAGGCCCACCAGTTCCGAAGTTCCGAAGTACCTACGTCACGAGTCGAGTCGAGTCCAGTCCGGTCCAGTCCAGTGTCGAGTTTTCCGAGGCCTTCCGTTCCGTGCTTCCCGGTGAGTACCGTTTCTGGGGACGCATCTAGATGGGTGCATTAATTTGTGTCCGGTCAAGACGGGTTTGGGTACACAGACCCGGTCTGCACTGTTTAGCAGTGTATCTGTACTGTTTAGCAGTATATCCAGTATACAGCTATCAAGTTATAACTCGTTTTCCGAAATGTTTTAATGTGTTTTAATGTCGTGGAATGAGTGATTGTCTGATTTACATTACTGTGTTTATTGTATTAGTTGTGTCCAAGTCCGAGTAAGTATCAAGTGTCAAGGATCACGGCTCAAAATGCCGTTGTTCTCTAAACTGAAACAGATAGGAACTAGAAAAGGGATACTCGAGGAAGCTGTTCCCATCCCACCCAGGGACACTCCAGGATATTTTATGTACCACAAGCACGGCTTAGACGCTGTGTTATATCTCGACTTATGGGTGGATTACACCAAGGATTTAGCAGAGAATCAGAGATGGCCCGTTACAGGGACATGGGATGCCGAGTGCATCTTGAGAGTAGAAGAAGCGTTATGGAAAAAGAAAGCCAGATAGTCACAGAAAGATGCCATTGAATTATGGCGTAAAGAATCGCATAGACGCACAGAGAAAGCACTCAGAAAAGCAGAGAGAAGTAAAGAGGATTCCGAAAAAGCCAAAGACAAAGAACTACTAGAAGAAGGGGAACGAGTTAGAATGGAACAACACGATAGACGAAGTAACGCACTTATGACAGGATTGTATCCAGTCCTGGCCGAGGGCCTGCCTAAGGCGACCCCGGAAGTACCGAAAGATCTGCCACCTCCATTGGCTCCGACTAAATTACGTCACAAGACCGCAGCAGAGATTTTCCTTTCTTCCTATTTAGACGATGTAGCACCCGCATACACCAATGTTCCACCTGCACCTATACCACCCACTAATAACCTTCCCCAACGACAGACCACTCCTCCACCACTCCCTGCACCCCCCATTAACCCTATTAATCCGCTTAATCCTTTCGGGCCTGACACGACCCTACAGACAGATCATGCTCAAGCCTCCCCCTCAGGAGGTGCATCAGGGGGTTTTCATACCCCGCCACCAGCACGCCGATTAACTATTAGAGAACTAGCAATGGAACGTACTCCGAAACCAGCCACAATGGAAAAGTTTAAAGAGCTTCTTACAGACTGTAGATATGACCCAATACCAGGCGAAGACGGTTGCATGATACTAGCCTCAATACGCATAAGACGTGCTGCAAACTTTTTGGTTTTATTTCCAGGAATGGAAAATTACCTAGACAGGATATATCATTTTGTTCAGACAGGGGAGGGTCAGGAATGTATCCACGAGGCTATGGCACATCAGAAAGTAGACCTTCAAGGTATACTATTAAGATTCCTCATAAACTGTTTCATATGTGTAATGTAAATGTGTAGGCATTTATATAGCGCACTGCTACCCGTAGGCGTCCTGGCGCTTCGACCGCTGCGAAACCCTTCCTGGCTTCCCTGAGAGATGGTCCCTTAATGGGTATCTCCAGGGTGAGACCAGGCATCCCCAGCGGTCTGGGGGGCCGTTAGTGAAGATGAGGCAAGCTAATGCCCAGAGTTGCCGAGTGTGATCGCTGATCAGAGTGGGCACCGAGGCGAGAGAATTATCGAGTCCGCTGACCCTGGTCCAGAAACCTGCCGCGCCGGGAATCGAACCCTGGTCCCGGGCCGTCCTCTGCTCTCGGGTCTGCCGCCTCTAACCAGTGAGCCACACTACTTCACTTCATAAGAGAACGAGACCGGCCTGGTGTAAATAAAGAAGAGATGGAGGTACTAACTACGTGGGGTCAGAATATTTCAGAGGGAAAACATGATAAAAAGACATGTATAGAGGCCATGTACAGGAAAATTCGTAAAGAAATAGTAGTATTTCATGCAAAAGAGAAAGCTGAAAGGGGAGCAGAATCAAACGCGAATAAATCCTCAGAGGATGAGCCAGAGACAGAGCCAGAAGATAGAGGAACGATAGCATATGTAGGAAAGGGTAGATCCTTTAATAAACCGATACGTCCAGAAAGCAAGAGACTTTTTCACTCCGCTATGTCAAACCCGAAGACTCCTGAACATCTATTTCAGGCTACCGATAAAATACTTCAAGAACGAATGGGGTACCATGTACTCGATCCCATGGATGAACAAGAATTAGCCAGGTGAGCAGTACAATGGGCTGACAATTCTGATAAATATAGTGATGACGCATTAGCGCAGACCTTTTTGAATCTTTCCCCAGACGAACAGCGACTAGCTAGTATGTATATGATACAACACCTCCTTATATTGTATAAGAGCCAACATTCTGATCCAGGTCCCTTACCTGATGTACTAATAGAGATACTCATGAATAAATGGAGAGGCCTGGGTACCGATTTAATTAAGGTAATTCTAGAACATCGACACAGATATAGTGCTTTCCTGAATCCACAGTTTGTTTCAGCTCCACCCCCAGAAAGAAAAATGTTTTATATAGACAGACAGAATCCCTTGCGAGAAGTGCATCCAGTCAGGAATGCTGATAATACCTTTAGACGTGTGTTTGTGTACACGCCCATAACTAAAATGGAATTATTGGAAATGAAGAAAATAGTGCCCAGTCACGATGAAGACCCTGCGGGTTTCCACCGTGAAATAAAAGACATGTTACTCATGGGTGATTATACCTATCCCGACATCATGAAAATATTGAAAGTATTATTGCCTGCCGGTATTTATGAGAAACTCAAAGAAAAAGAATGGGAGGTGGGAGAGCAAAAGATTGATTGGGCTGCATTAGAGAACGAAGAAAATACTCGAACCCCAGGCCTAGGGCTTGGGGACAAAACCAAAGCATTACCAGGATTGTTGGTACAAGTATTGCCACGTTTATTAGCAACGAAAAAGGAGGACTGGGATGCAATCTCAGCCTGTAAACAGAAACCCGATGAAGACACTAGTGATTTTTATTCCCGATTCGAGAAATGTTTTATTATTAATAGTGGCCTGAAAGCAAGTAGCGAGTCATATCCACATCTTTTTGTATCTAAGTTAGTCGAGAATTCCCTGCCCCAAGTTAAGAATCGGGTACTGAAAGTCGAGAGCACCTGGCAAGCAAACACGCCTTCACAAATGTTACAAATGTTACAGTACCACCAGAACAGAATTAGAGAAGAACATGATCACGAACAAAGACGTATGAAAGACACGAAAATGAAAATGTTAGTAGCTCAGTCAGTTCCAGCTGACGGTCAGAAAAAGGGCATGACACAGTCCAATAATTCAGTAGCTCCTGTTAAAGGGACGTGCAACTATTGTAAACAGCCAGGACACTATATAAACGAATGTGCAGTTTTGAAACACAATATAGCTACAGGAAAAACTAAAGAGAGACCGCGTCAACCTAGACAAGACCAGGTCCAACAACAAGTACCACAGAATACCCAGCCTATGCAGGCTCCACAACAGACAGTACAGACCGTAGCGGTACCACAGCCACAACCGATTGCCGCAACACAACATGCAACGCAGCAGATGTACCAGTATGCCCAAACTGATTATCCCGATTATCAGCGATACACATGAAACAGCCTAGAGAGGGAAGTTGGCTTGCCTCTTATTGAGGTTCCTGTAGATCAAGAGGGTCCCTACGTTCATAGTCAAGTATTAGGTAAAGATAGAAAGTTTTTGATTGACACAGGGGCAAGCAGAACAACAATAAGTCATGACGAGGTTCCAGGGGCACCCCTCTCAGGCTCCCAGAATGTTTCCCTTGGATTTTCAGGCAAGCCTATTGTAAATGAAGTATCGAAACCAGTACCTCTTTTAATTGGTCCATTGTCTCGCACTACAGATTTGTTATTAACGAAATCATGTCCAGAAAACTTGTTAGGTATCAAGACACTGAAAGCTCTAGGAGCTGTGATTTGCTGTTCTCCGGAAGGAGTAAGACTGTTTTTGCGTGACTTTAAGGGTCACTATGTGTTGAGAGATATTGATCCCAGATTACAGAATGTTCCTGCACATTTATGGGCGCGTTGGCCCCACTGATGTAGGTTGTATGCACATTACACCATATCGAGTCACACTCAAACAAGGAGTGGTATTACCACGAATCCGACAATACAAGTTACCCCCAGATGCTGTAGTGGCTTTGCTGAAAATTATTGACGAGCTTATTGCACAAGGAGTGGTTGTAGAAACCGACTCAAATGTATGTAATTCTCCTATCATTCCAATTCTTAAACGCACTGATCCAAATGCACCTCCAGTTTATCGATTAGTGATCGATTTACGCGAATTAAACAAATGCATTGTACCACAGTATCCTGTGGTCCCAGATATCTCCTCACTACTGACAGCTATTGATTCCGAGGCAACGTTCTTTACTGTAATTGATCTGAAGAACACCTTCTTTAGTGTCCCCATTGATCCGGAAAGCCAATATCTCTTCGGATTCTGTTTAAATGGCCGAAGCTTCAAATTTGCACGCGCACCCCAAGGATTCACAGAAAGCCCCAGCATCTATAGCCAAGCACTGAAAAGACAACTTGACAGTATTCACATGCCTGATGACACTGCCCTACTTCAGTATGTCGATGATCTATTGATCACCGCCCGCAGTGAACCTGAATGTGAACAAGCATCACTGACGGTTTTGCATTTCTTGGCTGACAAGGGACACAAGGTGTCTCCTTCGAAGCTGCAATTCTGTGTTCAGCAAGTGGTTTACCTTGGGCACTTGCTGTCCAAAGGGGGGAGACAGCTAACACCTGACCGCATCCAGTTAATTGTAAACATGTCACAACCCAAGACACAAAAGGAGGTACGGGCTTTTATAGGCCTCACTTCTTACTGTAGGCAATGGATTCCTCAGTATGCATTTCTAGCCAAACCACTCATACAGTTGACAACACAGGAGGCAGCGTCTTCGACTGTCCTCCCATGGACTCAGGAACATACACAAGCTTTTGACGACTTAAAGAAAGCCTTATGTCAAGCACCTGTTTTAGCGACACCATGTTACAGTAAGCCTTTTACACTTTTTGTCACAGAACGCGAAGGTACTGCATTGTCAGTACTCACCCAAGATCAAGCAGGTTCACACAAACCGTGTGCTTATTTTTCTAGTACATTGGATCCCGTAGCCCAGGCTTTGCCTGCGTGCTTGAAATCAGTAGCAGCGACAGCTCTAGCAATCAGACAAAGTGATTCCATAGTGTTAGGACATCAATTGACAGTGCAAGTTCCACATTCCGTGGAAGTTCTTTTAAACCGAACACAGACTCAACACTTGACTATAGCACGACTGACAGGTTATGAATTGACATTGTTTCAGCCACACATAGAAATCAGACGTTGCAATACATTGAACCCTGCTACACTTCTACCATTAAGTGAGACAGACCCTTTGGCACATGATTGTATTGAAGTCATTACCATCACGACGAAACCCAGACAAGACTTGACAGACACCGCATTACCAGATCCAGACCTGACACTTTATGTGGATGGTTCATGTATGAGAACAAGTACAGGAGAGTTAGTGGCCGCATATGCAGTCACGACAGAAACTGAAGTCATAGAAACGAATTGTATTGACACCCTGTCAGCTCAAGCAGCAGAGCTTATCGCTCTGACACAAGCCTGCATTCGAGCAAAGAACAAGAGAGTTAACATATACACAGATTCACGTTATGCATTCGGAGTCGTACACGACTTCGGAGTACTCTGGCGAGAAAGAGGTTTTTTGACCTCTCACGGTGCCAAGATCCAACACGGACCCCTCATTCAAGCTCTGTTAGATGCAATACATTTGCCTACAGCCATATCCATTATGAAGTGCAAGGCACATACGAAAGTCACAGATATCATTTCCCAGGGTAACGACCTGGCAGACCGAACAGCCAAGCATACAGCTCAGACTCAGACTCACACAACTGACCTGACAAAGACAATAGTCCAGACAACGACACATTGCATGACAGTTAAGGATCCCGCCCTAGATGTAATTGACATACAGACACATGCTACACCAGACGAAATCAAGAAATGGACTGAACTAGGAGGGATCCAGACAGAACAGGGATGGATGACGAAGGGAAAATCTACATGGTTTCTCCCCGACTCTATGGTTCAAGTCATCATTAACACAGTACACAGTCCAGCACATTTAGGAGAAAAAGCCATGTTAGACAGTATTCAAAACCTTTGGTTCAATAAACATTTACGAGCAGCCGCAAAACAGAAAGTGCGTACTTGCATGATCTGTTGTCAGTTCAACCCAGGTAAAAGCATTCCCGTAGAGCAAGGTGGATTTCATCCTCCCGATCACCCTTTTGAAGTCCTCCAGATGGATTATATCCAGATGGAACGTTGTCGAGGATTCAAATATGTCCTCGTAGTTGTGTGTGCACTCTCCCGTTGGACAGAAGCATATCCAGTCCCAGATTACACTGCTCCGACCACTGCCAAGCAGCTGGTTCGTGAATTCTTCCCCAGGTATGGTTTGCCCCGCATCGTATACTCAGATAACGGCCAGCCATTCTCGTCCGAGCTTATGAAGCAGGTATCACTCCTGCTAGGCTATCAATGGAAATTCCACTGTGTCCGACATCCCGAGGCAGCAGGTCTCGTGGAACGTCATAATCAGACCCTGAAAATTCGTCTTGCCAAGATCTGTAGAGAGAAAGGCGTCGACTGGATAGTAGCTTTACCAGTTGTACTCTTTTATATGAGGATGGTAGCACACTCCAGAACAGGGCTATCCCCGTACGAGGTGGTCTTTGGTAGGCCACCGAATATGTGGGGGACGCCTCTGCCTCGTAAAATCACTGATGTTGACTGTAACATGCTGACAGATTACCTTGCCTCCTTGATGTCTGCACTACAATCATGTTGTTCACAGGTTGCTGCAGCCTTTCCCGACAACACTGAGGTGAAGCCACATAAGGTTGTTCCGGGGGACCTGGTTTTCGTGAGGAACTTCGACAGGAGGAGTCCGCTGGAGCCCCGTTGGCAGGCGCCGAAGCTAGTACTATTGACTACAAGGACTGCGATCAAAGTGGAGGGCCGCAAGGGCTGGCTTCACTCGAGTCACGTTAAAAAATGCCATGGACTGCCGCCAGACTTAGACTCCCAGCCCGGCCCTCCTCCAGACACTGACTCAAAACTCCCCCTGGTAGAGAAAACTTCTTCTCAGGAGTATAAATTAAAGCTGAGGTCTAGCAAGTCAGACAGTTTAATTGTTTAAGTCCTCCCCTAGGTGAATCGGTTAGACAAGTTTCTGACATGTATCCCCTAGACCCCAATAGAGAGAGAGATAGACAGAAACAGCTCAAGAAACGTGAATATTGTAAATCACTCCGTAGTCACTGTATCGTGACACTATTGATTATGTTTTTTCTGAGTCTTATGATTATTGCTGCAAGTATACTGCTTCATGTATATTTTCCTATTTTCAAACGTGCACATTCTTCTTCAAATGACACTGTCGAGCACACTTTCAGTGAACTGCCCCCGCATGAGTTGTTCTACCGACTTGCGCTGCGCAACAATACATTCATTAGTATGTTACATCATTCCCATCAGACCAGCAATGCTACAAATTGTTGGATATGTGGCCGACTCCCTCCCTATCAGAAATATAAGGGAGTTCTGCCCCTCTTTCCGTACCCGTTCACACACAATGGTTCCTGTGGTGCATGGTTTAGTTTGATTAATTCCATAAATTCTGATTTCGTAGTTTACCAGGGCAACTGGGTATGGGGAAACCTGAACACAGTTTTGCATAAAGTATGTTTTCCTGACAAGGAGGGTCTTCCCCAAAGGATAGGGACTGATCTAGAAAATGAAGTATATGGATTAGGTAACTTTACACTTAACCTCATGATTCTGAATGTCCAGTCCGAAGCCGAACCAGTCTTACCCGGTATGTCAGTATTACCAGTCAAAGGTGAATTATGTGTCAGAAAGAATGGTTCAGTACACCTAGGTCATAGCACATGTACTACTGTGATTGAATTCAGTGATAAAGGCAAGTCTACATTCAAGGCTTCCCGTCATTCCTATTTCATTTGTGGTCATACCGCATATATACGTTTACCTCTAGATTGGGATGGTACTTGTTACATTGCCTTCCTTCTGCCACCTGTTTTCCTAGCCCCTCCTGATTATCACAGGGATTCCCATCTAGTACACAATAGATCCAAGAGAGATCTCCCGATTGTCGACTACACTGAAACGGCATGGGAGCAATACACAGACTTTAATAAAGGCTTCTTTCCCTACTTAGGTGCTGTCTTTAATAGTAAACTGATACGTAAATTAACCAGAACCCTTGAAGCAGTAGTGAATGAAACTACTTCCGCCCTAGGCAACTTAACAGAGGAACAGTCTGCTATGAGACTTGTCGTTCTTCAAAATCGTCTTGTCCTTGACGTCATCCTGGCCGATAGGGGCGGAGCTTGTAGAGTCATCGGATCGAGCTGCTGTGTTTTCATTCCAGAGAACGCGCCATCAGTATATAGAGCCATAACCCGTCTTCACAAGATTGCAAGTCAGATACACCAGAATCCAGGCACCTGGACTTGGTCTGGTTGGTTCTGGAGCGTGTTATCAGCCTGGGGATGGAAAGTCCTATCCTTCCTAGGTATAGCCCTTCTCATAGTATTCAGTTGTTGCCTATGTCTGCAATGTGGGCCAGCGATTTGCGGCTTGTGCGCCACATCATGTATTTCTCATTCAAGTCCACGTTCAAAACACCGTCAGAAGGAAGAAGAGCAAATGATGTTACATGAACAGATTGATAGATTAATGAGGATTGCTATATCATGAAGGGTCCGTAGGGGACAAGGAGGGAATGAGGTAATATGAATTTTTATGGTCAATTGTGTCCCCTAACGTAGACCCCAACGGCTCCATGTACGTGCTTCAAGTACATGTATGTTCCCTCCACTTCCAGCTATGAAGACGCAAATACATTTGCGTCCAACGTTAACATGTCCTCTTTCAGACCCACCATGAATGGGTCGAATATTCAGTTCCTAAGTATGCCTTGCCACCGTCTTTACATGGTGCACTTTTCACGTTTTCCTGGCTCTGGCGAGTTAGGCCCTGATTCCTGCCATCGAGCTTTTTCTGCCTTCTGCCTCTGGAAGCTGCAGCCTGGACCTGCATCTGTATCCCTGACCTTTGTCTTACTCCCTGCGCGGCTAGCGGTGCCAGGCTCGGCCTGCTTGCCTGCCAAAACTGTATTTTGCCTTCAAGTTATCTGCTCCGCTCCTCGAAAATACATTCCTGTCTAGTAGTTTAGGTAAACATCCTTCCCAGCTGCAGAGCAAAGGGCCCGGCCTTTCTGTCTTCATGCAAGTAATTCATAGCTCCTGTTACCATGGTAGGCCCATGGCCCCCTTGCTTTACACGTAGACACGTAGTCGCATATGCACGCACTAGCAGTCAGTATAGAATAGCCTCTGCCCGAGAGACCTTTCCTTCTAGATAATACAGTTCCTCAAACACAAGATACCAGATATGATTTGGGATTAGGTTGTTCTGACACGCCAGACTTCTGTCTCCCAGTATAGCGCAAATGTCAAGTCCCCTTCACCCTCCAGTTCCGCATCACTCACACGTCATGCTGCTGCGCGCGCATCTCTGCCACATATTTCTGCTGACTCTGCAGGATTCTTTTATGGATCCACCCACCTGTGACACTTCTCTATGACGTTTCTAGCACACACCTCCGTGTACGCCCTCGTGCACGCCTTCTGTTACGCATGTGTGTTCTTATCTTGTTTCTCCCAGCTGTTACGCCTTCTGCATTCATCACCACTATATGCATTGACTATATATGTGATATTCTGTTAATAAAGCATTGTACATGTCCATGTCCATTCCCTTCCTGAACCACCGTGGTGATGGAACATGATACCTGGTTCGAACCAATTCCTTTTTAAGGAATAAAACCCTTATAAACTCAGATGCCACGGACTCTGCCTCTCATTTTTTTGACTGAGTTATTCTTATTGAACTTTACCGCATAGAAATTAAGCATAGGTAATTTTATTTACCACAAGACGGGAGAAAGTTTACACCTGACCGAATTCAGACCATTCTAGAAACCCCTGTCCCTAAGACCCAGAAACAAGTCCGCTCTCTGGTAGGTCTCATCTCCTTCTGTCGACAATGGTTGCCAAATTTCAGCCTCATTGTAAATCCACTACTTTTCCTGCTGGCTAAAGATGTCCCCTTCCCACTCCCTTGGACCCCCGAATGCCAATCCTCCTTCAAAGAGTTACGAGATGCCCTTTGCTCAGCACCAGTCCTAGGAACCCCAGATTACACAAAGCCCTTCTCCCTCTACACTCACGAAAGGGAGGGGTGCGCTTTGTCTGTCTTGACTCAGTACATCGGCCCCAAGCAACGCCCATGTGCCTACTTCTCTGCCACTGTTGACCCCGTAGCCAGAGCTTTGCCTGCTTGCCTTCGAGCTGTAGCTGCCGCTGCTGTCTCTATTCGACAAAGTGAGAGAATCGTACTCTCAAACTCCCTTACAGTGTTAGTGCCCCATGCGGTTGACACCCTCCTGAACCAGACTAAGACGCAGCATCTGACTAGTGCACGACTGACTGGGTACGAACTGACTCTGCTTGCACCCCACATCACACTAAAAAGGTGCACAACGCTGAATCCAGCCACTCTGTTACCCCTACCTGAAAGCGACCCCAATGTGTCCCCTATACATGACTGTGTGACCCTCACGGACGAACAGACTAGGAGTAGGGTTGACCTCCGAGACACTGCCTTCCCAGATCCTGACGGAGAGCTATGGGTGGATGGCTCTTGCATCAAACTCCCCGACGGCACCACCTCAGCTGCCTATGCAGTTACAACAGCCCGAACTGTAGTTGAGACAGCCCGCATCACACAACGATCTGCACAGGCAGCAGAACTGATTGCCCTCACACGAGCGTGTATCCTAGTAGCAGGGACGACAGCAAATATATACACGGACAGCCAGTATGCCTTCGGGGTGGTTCATCATTTCGGGCTCTTGTGGAAGGAAAGGGGATTCCTGACCTCATACGGCACACCCATCCTACATGGAGATCTAGTCTCCGCTCTGACTGAAGCAGTCCTCCTTCCCAAACAACTTGCTGTAATCAAATGCCAGGCACACAAAAAGGTGACGACATCATTGGGCAGGGGAATGCACTGGCCGACATCACTGCCCAGACCACAGCTGAGAATAGGACGATGACACGCATGTACGTGAGCAGGTCACAAGCAGAAAAATGGAAAGACGCTAGGGAAACTATTAGAGACATCCAAATGGCCAGCTCACCACACGAATTGACTGAATGGGCACGGTTGGGACTGAAAGACGATGAAGGCTGCTGGCGGACGAAAGACACAAACAAATGGTTACTACCCAACTCGTACTTGATTCCCATACTGACCATGGCACACTCCCCTGCACACATAGGATCTGCCCCATGGCCGAACTCGTTTCCAGAGTTTGGCGCAATGACAAGATCACAGACTCAGCTAAGCGTTTGGTCCAACAATATCTGATATGTCTGCAGCACAACCCTGGGAAAGGAACTGTTGTGCCCCGGGGAGGGTTTGGGGTCCCCAATCATCCCTTTGAAGTCCTACAGATGGACTACATCCAGTTAGAAAGATGCCAAGGTCTAAAGTATGTGCTTGTTATCGTGTGCACATTTAGCAAGTGGGTGGAAGCCTATCCAACTCGCGACAATACTGCTATTGCTACTGCAAAGGTATTACTAAAGGAATTCTTCCCTCGCTACGGCCTTTGTCGAATTTTGTGGAGCGACAATGGCCCCCACTTCTTAGCCGAGGTTATCCAACTCATCTTGAAGGGATTGGGTGTAAAACAGAAGTTTCACGCAGTCTTCCACCCCCAATCTGCTGGACTGGTTGAACGACATAATGCCACACTGAAGCTCAAACTAGCAAAGATAGTGGCTACCACAGGACTGAAATGGCCAGACGCTCTCCCACTAGCATTGTAAGCATGGGCGAATTTTGCGAATCTCGCGTTCGCGAATTTTGCGGATTTGCGAACTCGCAATTCGCAAAATCCGCGAATTCTCGCGAATTTGCAGATTTTTTTTTGTGTGTTCGCGCGGGTTTCTGCCAGTTCGCGAGGGTTTTGTACAATTTCGCAAACGCGAACTTACCTGTCGGGTCGCAAGTTTTGCGAACTTGTTGTTTCTACGTGTCCAGCCTGTTTGGGACACTCTTCTTCATCACTGCCAATCTCTGTCACCACTGCCATTCTCTGACTACTCATGCCACCCTCTGGCCCACCCATGCCACCCTCTGTTTCATCACAGCACCCTCTAGTTGTCCAGTGTACATTATTGTGGCAAAGCAAAGCACACCTTCCCTGCCTCAAGTGACCTGAATTAATTTGGGGCTGATTAATGTGTCACAGAATATTTTTTTAGCTGGCACCTGCTTCCTTAGTGCTTCCTGATTAGTGATCTTTTGCACTTTGTGCTTTCATTGTTGCAAAATTAGTTACAACACCTGCCCTGCCCCAACTGACAATAATGAATTAGGGGCTGATTAATGTGTCACTGGATTTGAACTTCCAGCCTGGCTCCTGCTTGTCTGCCTTAGCTGTAATTCAGGACCTTTGTGTAACTATTCTGAGGGTCAGAGCAGGGTCACATAATAGTTGCAAGTAGGCAACTGAACTCTGGAGGGGCCCCTCAGGAAGCACTACAGGAAATGGCTACTAATGATGAGCTTGAACTTTTGAACCTGGTAAGTAGTTTCAGTTTTGCTAAGATCGTATTTCTGCAATTTAGCGCTTATTCGCGGGGCGCGAAGTTGAACTGGGAAGCCGTGAACTCACGCGAACAGTGCGAGCAAGCCATAAAATCCGGTGCTCGCGGATTTGCAGATTTTGCGGGAAATTCGCGAATCTCGCGGATTGCGAATTTACCGAAAATCCGCAAAATCCGCGAGCGTAACGGATTTTCCGCCCATGCTTATAGCATTGCTATCAATGCGTTCCACCCCCACCAAACACCACTTGACCCCCTACGAGGTCGTTTTCGGCCGGCCTATGAGCGCTTGGTCCGCACCAAAACCGACATCCATTCACGACGTTCCGGACGTCCTAATATCTGACTATTTGCATAATCTGACTAAAACACTGTCTGTTATCCATCAACAGGTGCTGCAGGCCATCCCCCATGCTTCCAGGGGCCCCGGACACGACATCCAGCCAGGTGACTTCGTCCTAATCTGGAACTTCCAGCTTGCAAAGAGTCTGGAACCTCATTGGACGGGCCCCTGGCAAGTCTTGATCACCACCCGAACAGCTCTGCGAGTGGAGGGGAAACGAAACTGCCTGCATGCACACCATTGTAAGAAGATATCCTCGACCGTGACAACGACCGAAGACGTGGCCACCCAAGAAGAGCTCCTGAACAAAGACCGACCATCCCTGAGCTGTTACCCAGATATAGAGACACTTGAATTGGCAAAATTTCCTGACCCCACTGTGCCGTCCAGAGAAGGGTATAACCTGCGACGAAAGGAGGGAGCTTCGGCAAAGCAGACCACTGACTAAGTTACAAATCTCAGAACGGTGGCCTAACACTACTAAGGCTACCAGGAGAGAGGCTAAATGAAGTTTGTCGTTCTGCCCGCTACCGAGCCCCTTGAAGATGATGGAAGCACCCGATACGAAGATGACGGAAGAGCCCGATATGAAGATGATGGAAGCGCCCGATACGTAGATAATGGAAGCAACCGAACGTCCGAAGATCCACTACAAAAACCCAAAGACTGACAAAATACACAGCTCAAAGACTATTGCCCTTTTCATCGCCCTTCTCTTTTGCCTCCTCCTCATGGCCACCTTCTGGATTGTGGAAGAGAGCGCACCAGCTCATAAGACATTTCTAACTACTGCACAGCCTACCACCATGAAAGAACACTACCTGATCTCCCTTTCACCTCAACTCCGAGAAAGGCGTAAGGAGTTCTGGAACAACTCCTTTGTGCAGTTACTGCACCAAAACAACCTTGCCGCCAATGCCACGAATTGCTGGATCTGTGGGTTGTTACCACATGCCACTGGACATTCCATCCCCTTCATCCCTTCACCTTTCTCCGTTCATGGTTCCTGCCTTGCTTGGCTGATCCTCTTGCAAGAGAGTTACAGGGATAATGCCACTTCCAGCAAAACTGTGTCGCACTTTTATCATGGGTTCTGGCTGAACAAAACTGGAAGAACCGCTGCTCCCTTTTGCCCTGTGACATCCAACACCTCTTTTCACATGGACATCCCTGCCAAAGAACGCGTTGAAATGCAGGTGTTCAACAACCCAGCCAGACCCACCTTTTCCTACCTCCGGAAGCAAACAGCTGCCACCCTGACTGTGGCCCTGTCTGTCGTCAACGTCTCAGGCCTTGTATGCATCAAAGGCCTCGGGACACAGTTGGTGGGACACAGTTGGTGGGCCACAGCGCTTGCCACATCACCAGAACTTTGGACTCATCTGATCCACCTTCTTTTGTCACCTCCCCAAACATGTACTTCGTCTGCGGTACCAAAGCCTACACCTGGCTCCCAAAGGGCTGGGGAGGTACAGCTACATCGCCTTCATCCTCCCTCCGACTTATGTGGCTCCGGCAAACCACCACCGACAAAAACGAGCAACAGACATTGAACAAGCCGACTCCACCGGAGCACAGTTCCTAGACACAGTGAAGGGACTTGTTCCACTCTGGGGTCCGATGGCGAACAGCCGTGCCATCCGACATTTGACCCAGGCAGTTGAAACGACCATGAACATTACAGCTGGCATCCTCACGAACAACACAGCCGAGCTTCAGGCGGTCTGCCTCGTGGCCCTTCAGAACCGACTTGTTCTAGATGTGGTTCTAGCGGATCGTGGAGGATCATGCCGCATCATTGTGTCCAGCTGCTGCACCTACATACCGGACAATTTGCCTTCAGTCTACAAGGCCATTGAACACCTCCACAGACTTTCCTCAGAGGTTCATCAGGAACAAGAAGGATGGTCGCTTGGGAGCTGGTTCTGGAGTGCTGTAAAAGACTGGGGGAGGAGGTTGTTTATGATCATATTGATACCGATTGTAATAATATGTGGTTTCTGCCTGGGTGTTCAATGCTTGCCGCCCCTGTGCTCACTTTTTGCGTACTGTATTTGCCCTAAGACTCTAGACTTCGAAGCTGAATGAATGAAAGCTTTATACGAAGTGGAAATCCGTAACATAATGGGGATAGATATAGATTGCCAAGCTGGCTAGATATGTTGAAAAGGGAGGACTGTTAAAATCTAGGTTGCGGCGTAAACATTATCGGGGCCATCTTGTCCCTTTTCCAGGCTCCTACGTGTGCATAAGCAGCAGCCATTTTGAGTATCATCGCCTCTCTGCCCACTGCCGATCGCCAGCGCCTCTCTCTCTGACCTCGCAAGCATCCCCCACGCACTGACAGCCCCCGCTATCACATGCTTGGGCCATAAACCACCTCTTCAGGGCGACCCTGCCTCAGAGCCACATCCCGTACCCGGCTAACACCTCCCTCCATCCCTTTCATGATCGCACATCCTTTGATAAACCCCCATCCTCTGCGCCCGATTGTCCGATCCGATCCCAGGCCATCACCTAGTCCTGCGGATGCAATTTATTGCCCCCTACTGTAAGAAGTCGCCCCTCTTCAAAGGAGCTACAATTGATCAAAGACTCCCACCCCATGAGATCCGATCAGCCGCACACATTCCGGGAACCGCCAGAATGTCCAGCTGTGCGACAGTCATCACCTACTGAGATCGGGGTGGGGACTTCTACTGTAGATATGAGTGGGAACGGGCCTGAAGCGGGGATTCCGAGGATGTCTTTCCGTACATCAAAGTATTAACAAGAATGTGTTTCATGCAATAAAGTCATAAACCTGTGTATAAGAGGCCAGGCCTCAGAGATGCGGTTAGAGCACCTCGAGACGATACCCTGTTGTATGATCTGATGTGTTCTGCTCTGACGGAATAAACTTCTGTTTCCAGCCTTCCAGTCTCCAGCGCCTGCCTCTTTGCTTGATAATTATCGAATGGTATGAGAGGCGACTAATGCCGGGCAATACTTAAAGGCTATCGATTGAAAGTGCCCCCTTTTACATATGTGCACATATGCAGGCGTGCGAGCGAATGTGTGCATGTGTTTCTCAGTGTGTGTGTGTCTACACACATGTGATTCTGTGTGTGTGGGTGTGTGTGCACATGTGTGTGTGTGTGCGTATGTGTGCACATGTGTATGTGTGTGTGGACATGTGTGTTTCCGTGTGTATGTGTGTGTCTGTGTGTGCACATGTGTTTGTATGTGTCTGTGTGTTTGTGTGCACCTGTTTGTGTGTGCATGTGTGTTTGTGTGTGTGCGCACGGAGTTCCAAGAGCTGGGATCCTGTGGTCTGCCGCCTCCAAGCACAAGGATGCTCCATGAGGGCCAGGGATAGAGCTGCCGCCTCCCATTCCCTGCACATTATCTGTAATGGGGCCCACGCTCCCTGTTTACGCCAACGGTGCAAACCTAACATAATGCAGCCCCTGAACTCCTCACCCTGCTCTTCATAATGCCACCTGCCCACCAGCTTCTCTGGTGCTGTTCAGGGCTTCTAATGGACAGTAAATCAAAGAATAGCAGCAGATCACGAACATTATCCATTCGGCATAAAATAGCGGTGTGCATTAACTCGCACGAAGCTGCCCTTTCCCCTGAACAAAGAACAGCCAGCATAACTAGCAGGTTGTTTTTCCATTTCAAGACACATATTGGCGGACCCAGTAGCAGAATACCATTGTTATATTGTTGTTATCTGGTACAATGTACCCGCATCAAGTACTTTTTAAGAATAACAAAAGTCGCCTCAAGCTCTGTGTATCCTTGAGTTGCTCTACCTGTAGGTTATTTATGGCACAGACCTTAGAGGGGTCTCTAAATACACATATAATATATGTCCATGTAGTGTTTGCCAAGAGAAATCTGGTAATTTATTTTGTGGCGTTAGAACCTACCTGTAATATGAACGTAATGTCCAGAGCAAGCCGTAAATGTTTACACCAGGTTAGAATTGATGCCAGGATGACTCCTTGTCCTGATATGGCCAGAGAGTCGCTGATGTCCCATGAATACGATTACTTACCCAAACAC
Organism: Lissotriton vulgaris; assembly: GCF_964263255.1. Classification (NCBI taxonomy): domain Eukaryota; kingdom Metazoa; phylum Chordata; class Amphibia; order Caudata; family Salamandridae; genus Lissotriton; species Lissotriton vulgaris. The sequence goes on from NW_028248849.1 coordinate 85,593, forward strand.
CCCATGACACAATAATGCAATTCACCCATTTCATATTCCTTTGGGATTGGGGCCGTAAGACCCCCGTCCGTATTTATTATCATTTCTCACACAATAAAAAACACAATTTATAAACTTTTTATCCAGAAACACATTATTTACATTTCAGTTTACAATTGTGACCTGGCCTTAACAGAGACTTTAGTACATGGGAATCACCTAACCATAACTAGTCTGTTGCTGTGTAACCAACAAACATTTTTCCATAACCTTTCTGAGTGAGATCAAGACGGGCTCTGCCCCTTCTTTTGTCCCATCCTCTCTCCCAAAAGACGAGGGCCCCCCTTATGGGATGGGCCCACCTTGCCTCTCCCCTAGCGACGCGGAGGTATCCAACCTCTGAAATTCTTGTGCAGTGGGTCTGGCTGCCCTTAGGATACAAACTGCGGGCACCCCCTACACCCAGGTTTGTTACCCCAAGGGCCAGTGCTAGGTTGTGCCCAAATGCACCTGCGCAGCTGGTTGATAGGTAAAGACTACATGTCAGCAACCGCCCAGAACCACCCGCACCCCTGCTACCTCCTTTCAACTTGGTGGGAGCACCCCTTGGAGAGTCCAGGGATGCAGATGCTAAATTTGGTCAAACAGGATGCCGTAAAGGGCCCAAAGTGTCCCCCCCCAATCTTGACCTCACCCACCACAGGCCAGCATAGTTCACAACTATCTGGCCCCCGACAAACGATGCACGCTGGCCTAGCCAGGCCAGCACATTTTCCAGAAACACTGTGATACCTTCACTCCATCATGTAATAGAAAACATTCCCCTTTGATGCACCCATGAGGTATGGCTGACAACCGAACTGTCCTGAACAACGAACCCATTTTCGGTTCAATCTTTTTACCGACTCACCACCTCTCCAACTCAATCTCGGGACAATATTGGACCATGCAATTGTGACTTCCGGGAATTTCTTTCCCCGTCAATACATTTCATAAACAATCAATGCAAACAAGTCTCGCCAACCTAGCTCTCCCAAATCATTGCCTCCAATTTGTACTACTATCACCCCTGGAAGCGTAAGCCTCCTAGGCAAGATTCTGTCCAATGCCATTCTCAAGTGGGCCAAGCGCAGCCCTCCCTGACCACAGAAAGTCTGCTGATCTTTCCTTGCTTGTGATGCGTAGTCACCTGCCAAATACAAACTCTTAGCGCGTCTCACATAGGTATGGCCCAAAACCAGCACGTCTGTAACGTCTCTTGCTCCAGTGTAGACCGGAGGCAATAAAGCATCCAGCGGCTGGAGTCCCCTAACTTCTCCACCACCTGCGTTGATAGGAGAATAAGGTAAGGTACTGGATCAAACAGGTGGTACTCACAACATGTTCAATCTCACATAGCGTTTGTAGTAATCAGACTTCCACCAACCTATCCTTTGAACCATCTGTCCACCAACCAACCACAACGGGCAGTGGTCGCTGTCCCAATACAAAATGAAAGGGAACCTTATTCATCTGGATCAAAACCTGCAGCCCCCAGGGCCCGGTTGAGCACCCTGGTGAGTTGGAACCTTGTGAGTGGTGTCCCATCTTGATGTACCAACAAAAGGCCTCCTGCCCCCTGCACCCGGTGAGGCAAAAAAGTTTCCAGATTCCCCAGCGGACCACAGTCATTCCCCGGGGCTCAGTGTAGCAGTATGTGACCCCCCTACCCACTTGGTCAGTCTTAGAATGGGTAATGTTGATCGCTAGGGAGCCATTTGGCAATTTTATGTCCGCCCCTTGTATGACACCCATCAAATCCTTTTTGGTCTTTGCTACCAAGTCCCTCACCCTTAATGTCCCATAGAATACCAGGGAGAACAGCGCCCTGAAAAGGCAAACTTCATCTGATGATCTACACACCACATCAAGAGAGGCCATCATTCTTGTCAGTTTTGCTGTGTCTACGGGGCACCTGGAGTCTGATCTACACCCCTCCAAATGCTGCCAGCCCCTCAGAGTCCTTTGCACCAGGAATGCATTGTGTCCCATTTGTGTACCCAAGCATTTTTGCAAAAAATGAAATTTCCGCGATATGACGCTTGGCATAAGTGACAAATCTCCGTTCCACTCTCAGGTACCCCAAGAATGAAATTACTGACTCGTGGGAGAACCAACCCCCCCACCCCTTGTACTTCCCGGAACCTGCGATATGTGCAATATGCCCCCTCATAGGCGTGCCTTTTCCTGGGTGCTAAGCTGGCCACAACGAGGTCTGGTAGACTGGGGTACCAAGCTGCCATAGATGTTCCGGCAATGGTGAGGAGGACTCTGCTGCCTCCTGGTGGTGATACCAGAATGCCTGCATCTTGAAACGAGATAAAGCATTTGCTGCATTGGTCAGTACACGAGGCACATGTTTTGCTGGGAAATCAACATTTAATCTCAAGCATGTCAATACAATCTCTTTCAGTAACCTCAGGATCATTTTACGTCTGGCAGCCTGTTGATTAATGCACTCCGGCACCATCATGTTATCTGACCAGAATACCGCTGACTGGTTGCGAAACTGTTCTGGCCATATCGTGAGGGCCACCAAAATGGGAAAAAGCTCAACATGACCAATGTTCGCCACCAGCCCAGGCTCAAATCATTCTCATAGCCATTTTGCGCACACCAAGTTGGCACCAAAATGGCCCCAACATCTGTGCTGCCTGCATCATCTGTAGATAGACCCAACTGTTTATTGGTCTTGGCATGGCTTGGCCATACCACTGTCCCATTAAAATTCCTCAAAAAGTATTCCCATATTCTCATGTCCTGGTGGAGCTCGCTTGTCAGCCTCATACAATGATGGTTTGACTTCAGACCAGACATAGCCTGCACAATAGACCTAGAAAATGGGCGGCCCATTGGTATAATGCGGAGTGCAAAATTCATCTGCTTCACCACACCCTGCAGCTGGTGCAGTGCCACCTTTTGTACCTTCAGGCATTCCTCTAGTGCCTTTGTGAACACTCTTACTTTTTCTTGTGGGAGCCTGGATACCCCGGCCCTGGAATCCAATTTTATGCCCAGGTATTCTATTATGGTTGTAGGTCCATAGTCTTTGCTTGTGCCGGTGGCACCCCAAATCCCCCATCAATTCCTGGAAGCATTGAAAAGCCCTCCCACAGTCATCTGTGCCAGGAGCTCCGAAGAACAGGAAGTCATCCAAAAAATGGAGTGCCCAATGGTGTCCTGATCTCCTTCTAAATACCCATTCCAAGAAGGTACTAAATCTCTCACAGTGAGCACGGGAGACCGAGCAGCCCATGGGCATACAGTTATCAAAATAGAATGCACCTTCAAGTTGGAATCCGAACAAGTGAAAATACTACGGGTGCACCGGAAGCAGCCAAAAGCAGATTCTATGTCAGCTTTTACCAATAAAGTCCAGGGTCCCAGCTCCTGGAGCAATGTGATTGCTTGATCCAATGAACCATACTTAACGATGCACAATGTTCCATCGATAGCCTCATTGACTGACTGACCATTAGGTGCTGAAAACAGCTGGAACCCTGAAACATCTTTAAACCCCTGACTGTGCTGCTGCTGTGTTGCTATAGATGTTCAACCATGAAAACATTGCTTGACAGTTAACCGGGGAGGGGGCTTTGGCATTGATGGGAGTTCACTCATGCTTTTTGGGGCCCCTGTCTTTTGCCCTCTTGAAACACTTAGGGGCAGATTTACAAGCCCGGTACGCTACATTTGCACCGCCGTTGCATCACTTTTGTGATGCAGCGGCGGAGCAAAGCCAGCGCCATGCTGCAGGGTATTTACAACGTGACGTATCTAGGGAGATGGTTAACGTTGTAAAGCCCTGCGACACATGTGAGCGTTCCGGCTTAGGGACAGGGTGTTCCGGCGCAGGAACGCCTCCTAAAAGTGGCTGAGTGAAATCTAAAAGATTTCACTCAGTTACTTTTACGGCCATGCTGCGTCAAAACCCTGCGCCTGCTTGAAGCAGGCGTAAGGATTGACGCAGCATGTTAGGCTTAGGGGCACCTGAGCTTTGCTGGAGCTGCGTTGCGCTTGGGACGCGACGCCAGCAATACGTCACCTTTACGGCAGCAGATGCATCACGCATCTGTCTATTCATGCCCCATGGTGCGCCGCATTGTAAATGCGGCGCATCCATTGTAGCGCAGGAGGTGTCTGCCGTGACGCAAAATACCTGGCGCATCCCTGCTGATATACAGGGATGCGCCAGTTATTGTAAATCTGCCCCTTGGACTCTGGTTGTGAAGGCAGGCCTCAGCAAGAACAACAGTGCTTGAACTTGCACATTCCTGGGGCACTGGTGCACGTTTTTCTATTGAAATCCCAGCATGCCCCCTTCCTTGCCCCGCCCCCGGAAATACTGTTTTCTTCGGGCTTGAACGAAAGGGTTGGCTTGGGCTGGCCAGCGCCCTTTGGGGACACATGTAATGCAACTATGCATTAATATCTATCTGATCCCATCGCAAAGTGGGTCTAGTAGCCTCAATACACCTAAACTCCTTGTCATATCCCCTCCAGGCCGTGCCGCCAAACTTGTAACGTGCACACGCTATCCTATTTTGGTGGCACGTTAACTGCCCCCCCAATGTTGGGAACTTCTCCACCATGATTGTCTGAAAAAAAGTGAAACGTATGACCCAATTCATGATGGACTCCTCCACCCTCTTCTTGTACGGCCAATGCCCGCACTCCCTGGAAAGTGAGCCCTCCTTGCACCATTGGGCTTCCTCCCTGTTAGACGAATCTACGATCAACTCACAGATATCCACATAAACCCTTTTCCAAATCTTCTCTTTCATGTTTGGACACATGTGCCTGCCCCACTGATCAGGGTCTGAGCGCACGTCCCCCACACTCGGCAATGGCTGTAACATACATGACGGTGTAGTTTCCTGAGGGGAGTGTCGGCACTGTCTGAAGGCCACTACACGCTTGTGAGGTCCCAGCCACCACTGGTCCCTGCACTGCTGGCCGGCCTGCTACCCCTTCCTGCCTTTGTACACCTGGCAGCATACCAATGCCATCCACATATGCCACCAACCTCTCAGCCCTGTCTACATGGTCAGCCTCTGCCAGCGCCACCCCTGCTAATGCACCATTCAACAGTGAAGCGGACCACACGCGTGCCCTTGAAAGCCAAGGCAACACACTGGCCAAACTTGCCACCAAATCTGGCTGACGAACGACGCCCACTGGAGCTGCCACACTAGTATGCCCAATCTGTACCTTGCTGGCCTTCGCTGGTGGCACCACCACTGTAGGGGAACTGACCTGGCCTTCCCTACCAGTAATTCTGCCCACCTGACCACCTCTGCTGGAGCACTGCCCAGTCCCCCATTTATACCTCCAACTGGCACCACCTATGGGGGGCCTGAGAACCACGACCCCTTTCACCATCCTCCCCTGACCCCTGCCATGCCTCCTGACTGGAGGAAATGCTGCCCGGGCTGCCACCCTCAGGCTACGGGGCCTGTCCGGTACTGCTGGCTCCACTGGCTGCCTCCCTGAGGGTCCTGTGCCTGCAGCAATGCCAACCTCTTACAACCTCTCATCCATCGCCTCCATCCTATGCTCCATCGTGAGCATCATCTCTTCCATCCTACTAACCGGGCGTGCCCTCTTGGCACCCTTCTTTGGCCCCCCAGGCATGCCCGTAAAAGAAACGCTTCCAAAAGCACGTCTCTACCTAACTACCTCCCCTTAGTTGTGGCTTATCTCTGCAAACAGGAGGCACAAGTATGGGGGGGAGGGCTGCCACCCACCCGACGAGACACAGAAAATAAATAAATACACCTCTTATTGCCAACAAAAACTTTTACCTTGAGCTAACCTTTCACTGTGAGCCAACGTCCCTTCAAACACGAGCCTCAACAAAATTAACGATAAACGCCCGCAAAACACTAACCTCAAAAAATCACTATAAATGCACTTTCTGAGGATCGATGCTGCGAGTCAGCACCGCTTGGTGACGTCCAAAAACGGCGACCGCGTCTTGCCAAGAGCAGGATAAAATACACCCTGTTGCAAGGCGATGTAAAAGTGCGTGGACCTAATGCAGCTGCAAAAGATGTAGGGGCATATTACCAAGCAATAGCGATAATTATCGCTATTGCTTGGTTAGAGACAAAAATTTACCGCTGAGCTGCGGCGATTTTTACCGCAAATAAACCTTGGTATTACCAAGGTTTATCGCAAATGCCATAAAAATCGCCGCAATGCATGAATATTGCTGAAAAGTCAGCGATATTCATGCATTACCGAGCTAATGCTCTTAGCCATGTTATCCACCTCCCATTGGATAACATGGCTAAGAACTGCTCGGGCAGGTGTTAGCTTTTGGAGATATTCGCGCTTAGCGCGAATATCTCCAAAAGTTGGTAATAGGAGATAGCGATGTTAGCGAATGTTTTCAGAAAACGCACAATTTGCAGAAAGAGAGGGGCTGATTTATGAAACCTGTTGCTTCACTGCGCGAAAACTGTGATGCAACAGTTTTCACTGGGCCCTCCTTGTGACACGATGGATGCGCCGTATTTACTGTACGGCGCTCCATGTCGCCAGGAGGGACAGATGGTCAGAAATCCTGATGTGTCTGTCGGCGCAAAAGTCACCCATTGCTGGAGTTTGTCGCAAGCATTACACAACTCCAGCAATGCATAAGGTCGGCCCACACATATAGCACAGCGTCACCATTACGCCTGCTATGAGGCAGGTGTACGATTTTGATGCAATGGCGTCCTAGAAGTGGCGCAGTTGAACCCTACAGATTTCACTGCTCCTATCCTACGAGGATTTGTTGCGTGGGAATGCCCACCCTGCATACATTATACCCGACGCAGGTATAATGCGACACTGGGCTTTACAAGGTGACACTTCTGCCTAGATGCATCACCTTGTAAATATGGTGCAAGATGGCGCATTGTTTACACCACCGCTGTGTCACAAAAAGTGATGCAACGGCGGTGCAAAAGTGTTGCAAGGGGCTCCTAACTAAGCCCCTGACCGTTCTCTATGAGCGGCAGTCTCTGCATCAGTTACTTTGTTCCCTGGCACTCAGATACGTTGCTGCTTTTATTTGAGGTGCTTCCATAGCAGGCAGTCCCCAATCACAAGGAGGCGTTGTACATCTACAATAACAGAGGAATAATGGATGGTTGTTCACCAGAAGAAACTCTACCCACCTCCATTTTCACAGATTTTGCTTTTTGCTTCTTGTCAGTGAGAGGCCAGTTCTGATCAATGGTTTGTGCCGCATCCCTCTCTCACCTTCTTCTAGGCTCCCCAAAAGTGATAATTTCCAGCAGGGTAGGTGGGCAGTGCCCAGTGTCCAGTTCTCCTCTTGATATAGCATTCCCACCAGAAATCAGAGGGGCTCCCCTCATTGTCGTTAAAGTGGAGTTTAACAACAGCGGGTTATCCTGACGATTTTGCTTTTTCTAAAGAAATCTGAATTTCTTCCATCATCACCCAAGTGCCTCATGTCTCCCATTCACTCAGCAGTACATGGGAGCGCTGGCTAGGACTATTTCCACCTGTCTCCTTTCTCTGAAGGAAGGGCTCTTTGTAACTAGAAAAGGAAGCAAGGACTGAAATTGTTTTACAGAGGACTATTGGGGTCATGGAGACCTTGGTGGGTGGTCGACTGTTTCCATGAGGCACAGGGTCAAGCCTGATTTGCATATAGCTGTATCTGAACTGGGGTGGTAGAGTGGGCTAAAGAACGGTGATGGATTCAACCCAGATCTGTGACTAGGGGTCAGTGTCTGAAAAGTTTCAGCGCTCCATCCATCATCTCCTTGTGTTTGCTTTGTTCGCCCTAAGTTGGCAGGGTATGACCAGACGTGGGTCCCTTGCTCAATTTGCCACTGGATTTAAGCAAGCCTGGCTGAAGAGGGCTGTTAACCCGAAACTGGTCCCAGGATTCTGGCAGCTCAGGAGGTGAGAAGGGTGGGACTTCTTGCATCCCTTTTTAGTACTTTTCACATTCCCTAAAAAGACCGGGATGCAAAAGCATCCGAGGGTAAGGGGCAATGTATGTGAAGACTCAATGTGTGAGAGAGAGAGAGAGAGAGAGAGAGAGAGAGAGAGAGAGAGAGAGAGAGAGAGAGGCAGTAAAGGGCCTTGTTCCAGGTTAAAACCTAGAAAGGTGAGTGAAGGCACAGCAGCTCATAAATACAGGCGCTCACTCTGTGCATGTGACAGAGTTGTCCATCTCTGCCACCCCTGATTTGACACCACCTGATAGTTTACGATGGACCCAGGATTGCAAAGAAGCCTTGGTGGGCATGTAATACATTTCTGGTACATTACTGGAAGCCTGTCCTCCCAAGGTTACACAGCTGCTTTAAATTCAATACGTTCAAGGCCAAGTTGGATAATTAAATGGACCTGAGAATAATGTCAGGCAGCTCCTGTAGGGGAGACAACAAAGGACACATGCTCAGAAAGATAACACTGAAGGGATTATAATTCAAAGACGTCACCGTGCTTGCACCAGCAGAGAATGGAAGTGTTGTAGCGACTTCCCTCCCTCATTAGCACAAATCAGAATCTCTTCTAACTGAATAACCTCCTATCGCAGCACATTTTCTGCAATAACATGATCTCTCCTCGAAGGTTAGAGATCTGGGAGATGTTACATATATATATATATATATATATATATATATATATATATATATATATATATATGTATACAAATATATATATATATATATATATATATATATATATATATATATGAGGTACGTGTAGTTCCCAGTGCAGCGCAGCGCAGCGCAATCAGCCACACCGCTCGTCAGGAACAGGCAAGACCCAAACGTGGTGCAAATGAATTTATTTAGTTGTTAGCCCAGCACCAATCCGCCATGACGCGTTTCGGCTAGAGATAGCCTTGATCACATGACAAACGTCACGGGGGGTGACCACCCCTTTTAAAGTGCAATACAAGTCCTCACATGTGATGGAAAGTGAAGAAATACTCTACTTTCCAATGAAATACAATATGGATGTAAAATAACTGCATGAATGCATGAGTTACACATAGGCAAATATCGACAAACAATCAGAATTGCGTACAAAGTAATTCATGGCATGACTGATAAATAAATACATATATAAATAAACTTATTGATAATACAAAAAAGTTTAAAAATATTTAAAAGCCTATAAATAGTTTAAATCGTTATTTTACAATTTAAAACTGTCGCCACGCTGATATTGTACCTGTCAAGGAAATTAATTGTTTCAATTATTAATTAGCAAGTACTTTGGTATAAACCGCAATTCATATTGTAAAATGTCAGATATTCGGATAATTGATGTAGAAATACTGCCCATGTGGGCTGCTACATAAAAAACATATTAACCACCTAATAGTCAGTTGTGCAACACAGTTAATGTAAACAATCACATGACTTGATGGAAGAAAGTGCTACAATAAAGTGAATTGTGCAAAAATTAATGTTAATTCATCAATTTATAGATTAAAATCATAGGTCAAACAGTGTGAAGGTCCTAGGTTCATGTTAATTGGTAGCCATACTACATTTCCAAATTAGAATCAAATTCAAACTACAGGACACATGAGATTATTGTAGGTTTGACTGGAATATAACAGCACACTGGGTCTATGCAAGTTATAGATGAGTATAGCAATCCTCTCCCATGTTCAGACCCTGGGGTGACTTAGTATCAAGGGAGATAATGTAGCGGGTCTCAAGCTTCCTCAGTAGGGCCTCCCTGTCACCACCTCTCCTTTGGGGGGGGATGCAATCTATAACAAAATAGCGCAACATTGATGCATCTTTATCGTGCGCTATTTCAAAGTGCCTGGCTACTGGGTATGTATGGTCAGCATGTGCAATTGCACGAAGATGTTGTAGTATACGCTTGTGGACCTGGGGTCGAGTACTGCCTACATACCGAAGCCCGCATGGGCATTCTAAAACATAGACTGCGAATTCTGTTTTGCAGCTAAGTTTTTGCTGGATTTTAATAGGTGTGGGAGATAAAGGTGTAACTACCTCGGTTTTACTCACTCCATGTTTGCAAGCTTTGCAGCTAGAACACCGTATGAACCCCTTGCTGTCGTCTAACCAAGAGCTAGTTACCACTTCTGGGCTACTCGATACTAAGCTATCTTTCATTGATTTAGCTTTTCTGTATGTGATGCTCGGATGTTGGGGCAGAATGGTGCCCAACACAGGATCAGTTGAAATCAGAGACCAATTGCTTCTGATTATCTTTTCAATTACTCTGTGTTGGTTGCTGTAACCAATGATCAATCTGGTGTCATTGTCACTAATTCTAGCAGGGACAGTTGGCTGATTTTCACCTCCTAAACCAAGGAGTTCCATCCTGTTAGCCCTGTTGGCCCTAGTCATGGCGGCATCCAAGATAGCTGGTTTGTAGCCACGCTGTAGAAATCGCTCCCTACACTGCAATTGTGCTGCCCGGCACTGATGTTCACTGCTGCAAATACGTCTAACCCGCAGCATCTCCCCGTAAGGGATGCTGCGAATCAAGTGGGCAGGATGATGGCTGTCCGCATGCAGCAGCGTATTACCAGCCGTGGGCTTGCGGTACAACTTTGTTTGGAGAGTGCCTTCTTGAACATAGATTTCAACGTCAAGAAACACCACAGATTGGGAACTGATGGTACTGGTTAGATGGATATTAAGATTATTGTTATTGAGTTTGTCAATAAAATCTCTCACTTCTACTTCAGTCCCCTCCCAAACAAAAAACAAATCATCAATGTAACGAGACCAGAGTTTCACCTTTGTATTCATGATGTCAGAATGTTCTACCATTAGGACCTGCTCCTCCCAGAACCCCATGTGCAGACATGCGTAACTCGGAGAGAAGCAGGCCCCCATAGCTACTCCTCTGGTCTGTAAAAATAACTGTTTAGCAAACAAAAACATGTTATTGTTCAAACACATCGATATCATCTCTACCACCATTTTAGAGTGTTCATTAAAACATTCATCCCGCTTCCCTAGGAAGTGTTTAATGGCTCTTAATCCATCTTGATGGAATATGCTGGTGTAAAGAGAAGTAACGTCCATAGACACCAGCATATAGGTGGGTTTCCATCTGAAATCAATGAGTTTCTTCAACAGATCAGTTGTGTCCAAGACAAAAGAAGGCAGACTTCTTACGTGCTCTTGAAGAAAGAAGTCGATGTACCTGCTCACATTTTCTAAAAGACTGTTGCATGCAGAGATTATGGGTCTGCCGGGCGGTTGTTCTTGATTCTTGTGGACCTTTGGTATAAAATATATTACCGGAGTTACAGGGTGTTCATTTTTTAAAAACTTGTACTCCTCCATAGTCAACAGTCCTTTGCTGCGCCAGGCAGACAATCTCAAATATATATCATTCTTCGCTGCATTTGCATCCTGCAACGTTATCCGCTTGTAACAGTCTTTATCATTCAACTGATTGTGAGCTTCCTCTAGATACATTTTCCTCGGCCATAGGACAACGTTGCCCCCCTTGTCCGATTGCCTTATGACTAGTTGTTTGTTTGCCTTTAATTTCTTGACCAATTTGTGATATTCACCATCTTTGTAGTTGTACCGCTTAGCAGAGTGTGAAGTTTTGATTTGCAGCTCCTTCAGTTGGGAGTTCACTCGCTCATGAAAAATGTCAATGTTGTCCTTGATCATTAAGGGACAGTACTTTGATTTAGGTCTAAAGGGGGTCTGACATATTTTAGGAAGTGGTTCACCACCTAATGCAGTTTGAGTCTCTGTTATGATTGTTCTTTCCTCTTCCTGAATTTCAAAAAGTTCCTGTGTTAATGCTGCCCCTCGAACAGTGGGGTCATTGGACCCATGATCACCTGTGAGGTCTGACATCGACCCTTGCGTGCCTACGTTGTTATCATGGGCATCCAAGGAACGTGTTGCAAAATGTTTCCGCAACTTCAGTTTGCGCGTGTACTTAAACATGTCGATTCTCGTTGCAGCGTAATCAAAATTACCCCTGGGGCTGAAGGACAAACCCAAAGATAAGATTGCAGTTTCTTTTGAAGTTAACACAGTGTTCGATAAATTGATTACCGATTGTGAGCTAGTTTGGGAGATATTTACTGCTGTGCTTGAGGTGCCCGATTCTTGCTCCACCTGGATCGTGGTTTCCTGGGCTTTCCTCTTGTTGATGCGGCGTTTGTGGCACTTGCGCCTTTCGGCTCGTTTCCTGTTGGCGCGCCAGCGCTGGCAGCCGCTGAACCTGATCGCAAAGTTGACTTGCGGTCTTGCTGTACCACTTCCATTTCTTCCCCCGGGGTATATTTGCGAAACCCCGACCGCAGCTGTCTTCTCGTGTCATTGTCCGACTCGCTCTCTGGCTGCGAGCTGTCCCCCGAGACCGAGGACACCTCTGTTTGTCCCGTAGCAGTTGATGTGCTTTGCTTGGTGTGCGCGATGCTCTCCGTGATATTACGTCGTTGTTTGATGGAATCATATTTTTTCGCAAACGTAAATATCTGTCCATTTTCATAATCGAGCCTATCGCGTTGAAATTTGTACGCCTTCCTTTTCTTTATGATGTCTTCCTCACGTTTTAGACGCGCATTCATCTCCTCTCTGTACTTGGTAATTTCCGGAGAGGGAGGAAGTTTGTCAATCTCCGCGTTCAATTCTGTAATCTCATCCAATAGTTTCAGGCGATCACTTTCCGCATATTGGATAAGTATACTCATGAGGCGTTTCGAGTTGTCTAAATTACATTGCGCCCAGTCAGTCATCATTTGGGGGTCTGGTTTTTCATAGGACGGGGCGAGTAGAATGCGCAGTCCACGCGGTACCCGACCCACCTCCAAGTACCCTGTTAAGGAGGTGTGTTCCCACCATTTTGACTGTTCGCTTTTACTCGCCTTTTCAAGTTTTTTAAACAACTCTCTCACACCATCAGATTTTCCTGGCACTTGGATTGTAGTAACGGCTGGTGCAGACCCCCCAGCCGGGGGATCCGTAAACATTCCCTTGGACGCTTCAACACGCCCCCTTAACGTGTCCGCGGACATGGTGCGATACAATGGGCAAAATTGATTACAGTGCACAACAAGGCGAACTCCTACCCGGCAATGCTCCTCGGAGTCGCTCTTGTAACTTCCACACAGGAATGTTGCAGTTAGTCTTGGCTCCGCTCGCTGGTACTCGTCCGTAGGCTCTCGGATCCCCGACCAACCACCGCTGGTCCGGTATTCACGAAAATCACTTCCGGTCTTTCCGCTGCAAGCCGCCAAACAATTCCGCTTCTCCTGGGGCGTGGCGGCGTCTCCTTCCAGAGATTCAAATTTAGTTTCCACAGAAACGATGCTCCTTGCCGCAGACTTGCCCAAACTTGTGGAGGGTCTCGCCAAATCGGGGGAAGCAGTCCCGAATGTCGAAATGAGGTACGTGTAGTTCCCAGTGCAGCGCAGCGCAGCGCAATCAGCCACACCGCTCGTCAGGAACAGGCAAGACCCAAACGTGGTGCAAATGAATTTATTTAGTTGTTAGCCCAGCACCAATCCGCCATGACGCGTTTCGGCTAGAGATAGCCTTGATCACATGACAAACGTCACGGGGGATGACCACCCCTTTTAAAGTGCAATACAAGTCATCACATGTGATGGAAAGTGAAGAAATACTCTACTTTCCAATGAAATACAATATGGATGTAAAATAACTATATATGTATATATATATATATATATATATATATATATATATATATATATATATATATATATATATATATATATATATATATATATATATATATATATATATATATATATATATATATATATATATATATATACATATAATCTTGTTTTTTTCAGGGAATGCTTTTTTAAGGTAATAGATATATTTATATATCCAAGCTTCCACACTCTCAATGGGTAATTGTGCCCAAAAAACGAAAAGCACTCGCGGCGTGAGTTCTATGTTTTATTTCTGGAACAAATGCGTTTCGGCTAACGCCTTCTTCGGCGTGGAAGGAGCAGGTGGCCTGGGCGACATCCAACATGTTGCGTGTGTGTTTTATTGTGGATGGGTGAAAGGGTGACAAAAATGAGTCATTTGGTGGATGCAAGGAAGTCACATGTGTGATGGCTTATTGAGTGATTAAACTCACCAGGTACTTCAAGAGACATTTGAAGTTTTAAGCCGGACCTACTGTCATTGCCAATGCTAAGTTTCACTTTTAGCCCCATTGAACAGTGCTTCATTTGTAAAAAAAACATAAGTGCCAAGCCTTCATCAGGAGGCCACTGCAGCTTTCACCGCTAATTCCCCCTGCCAGAGCTGCAAGTGACACTATCAGCACAACTCTTACCCATCAGACTCCTACTAATGTGAGAATTAAGTATGAGCGATATTTGCGAATTTGCGGTCCGCAAATTCGTGCGAAATGGCAAAAAAAATCTACGAGTTCGCGAATTTTCCCGCGAACTCGCTGATTTTTGTGCCATTTGCACAAATATGTGACCACGTGTGCCTGTAACTTTGCCAGCGGCCAAAAGGCGTCAAGGTCCCTTGAGTGAGCTGGCCATTATAGTGGGGACGGGCGGGAAGACGTTTCATACCGCTAGTGTGTGGTGGACGGGGCCAAACGGGCGGGGCTACTATGCAAGTTCACATGCATCTTGTTTAAAAAGGGTCAGAGACCCTTTTTAAACAGCATATGAGGAGAAAGCAGCCTCCTGGTCACAGGAGCTAAATGGGGATGGCGCTGGGGAAACTCATGGATGCAAAAATAAGTTTGGCACAGGACCCCAGAATCCTTCAGATGTCCAAGATAGTTCTGCTGCGCGTGTTGGTACAAAGCCATTTTGATCCTGCTCAGTGGGTTCAGGCGCATGCAGCTGCTGCTGCTGGATAATGTCCCATCTCATACTAAACTGACCCGTACATGCATATGCTGGCGCTGGGCAGTAGGGTGCAGTGGCATGCTTGTGCTCCACGCCTGGTACATGCGCATACCGGTGCCAGGGGGGACACGTCTTTATTGGTGCTGTGTAGCAAGTTATGACTTTACATTTTGACTGCACCAGACGGTGGTACCACCTACACGGATCAGGAGCATCCAGGCACCAGATTTCATGGTGCAAGAGCATAATGGTGCTCGGGTATATATGTACTGGGGGCAGGGGGGCACTTAGCACAATGTGTGTTCACACCCAGAGGGCTCCCAGGCAATTGAGCACGAATGATTTTCACACTGAGAGGGCTCCGGGGCAGTTAAGCAGCACGGGGGCTCACACCCACTGGGCCCCGGGGCAGTTCAGTAGCGCGTGGGCTCACAGCCCCTGGGCAGCTCAGCAGCGCGGGGGCTCACACCCACAGGGCTTCTGGGCAGTTTAGCAGCGCTACCCTCTGGTTCATCACTGCCACCGTCTGGTTCATCACTGCCACCCTCTGGTTCACCACTGCCACCCTCTGGTTCATCACTGCCACCCTCTGGTTCACCACTGCCACCTCTGGATCACCCCTGACACCCGCTGGTTCATCACTGCCACCCTCTGGTTCACCACTGCCACCCTCTGGTTCACCACTGCCACCCTCTGGTTCACCACTGCCACCCTCCGGTTCACCCCTGCCACCATCTGGTTCACCACTGCCACCCTCTGGTTCATCGCTGCCACCCTCTGGTTCACCACTGCCACCCTCTGGTTCACCACTGCCACCCTCTGATTCATCACTTCCACCCTCTGGTTCACACCTGCCACCATCTGGTTCATTAAAGCACCCTCTGGTTCACCACTGTCACCCTCTGGTTCACCACTGTCACCCTCTGGTTCATCACTGCCACCCTCTGGTTCACCACTGCCACCCTCTGGTTAACCACTGCCACCTTCTGGTTCACACCTGCCACCCTCTGGTTCATCACAGCCACCATCTGGTTTATCAATGCCACCCTCTGGTACACCACTGCCACCCTCTGGTTCACCACTGCCACCCTCTGGTTCATCACAGCACTCTCTGGTTCACCACTGCCACCCGCTGGTTCACCACTGCCACCCTCTGGTTCACCACTATCACCCTCTGGTTCATCACTGCCACCCTCTGGTTCGCCACTGCCACCCTCTGGTTCATCACAGCACCCTCTAGTTCACCAGTGCCACCATCTGGTTCATCACTTCCACCCTCTGGCTCACCACTGCCATCCTCTGGATCATCACTGTCACCCTCTGGTTCATCATTGCCACCCTCTGGTTCGCCACTGCCACCCTCTGGTTCATCACTGCCACCCTCTGGTTCATCACAGCACCCTCTGTTTCATCCCTGCCACCCTCTGGTTCATCGCTGCCACCCTCTGGTTCACCACTGCCACCCTCTGGTTCACCACTGCCACCCTCTGATTCATCACTTCCACCCTCTGGTTCACACCTGCCACCATCTGGTTCAATAAAGCACCCTCTGGTTCACCACTGTCACCCTCTGGTTCACCACTGTCACCCTCTGGTTCATCACTGCCACCCTCTGGTTCACCACTGCCACCCTCTGGTTCACCACTGCCACCCTCTGGTTCATACCTGCCACCCTCTGGTTCATCACAGCCACCATCTGGTTTATCAATGCCACCCTCTGGTACACCACTGCCACCCTCTGGTTCACCACTGCCACCCTCTGGTTCATCACAGCACTCTCTGGTTCACCACTGCCACCCTCTGGTTCACCTCTGCCACCATCTGGTTCATCACTGCCACCCTCTGGTTCATCACTGCTACCCTCTAGTTCACCACTGCCAGCCTCTGGTTCACCACTGCCACCCTCTGGTTCACCACTGTCACCCTCTGGTTCACCACTGCCACCCTCTGGTTCATCACTGCCACCCTCTGGTTCAGCACTGCCACCCTCTGGTTCATCACTGTCACCCTCTGGTTCGTCACTGCCACCCTCTGGTTCATCACAGCACCCTCTGGTTCACCACTGCCACCCTCTGGTTCACCACTGACACCCTCTGGTTCACCACTGCCACCCTCTGGTTTATCACTGAAACCCTCTGGTTCCCCACTGCAACCCTCTGGTTCATCACTGCCACCCTCTGGTTCATCACTGCCACCCTCTGGTTCACCACTGCCACCCTCTGGTTCATCACTGTCACCCTCTGGTTCATCACTGCAACCCTCTGGTTCACCACTGCCACACCCCGGTTCACCCCTGCCACCACCTGGTTCACCACTGCCACCCTCTGGTTCATCACTGCCACCCTCTGGGTCACCACTGCCAACCTCTGTTTCATCACTGTCACCCTCTGGTACATCACTGCCACCCTCTGGTTCATTGCTGCCACCCTCTGGTTCATCACAGCACCCTCTGGTTCACCACTGCCACCCTCTGGTTCATCACAGCACCCTCTGGTTCACCACTGCCACCCTCCGGTTCACCCCTGCCTCCATCTGGTTCATCACTGCCACCCTCTGGTTCATCACTGCCACCCTCTAGTTCACCACTGCCAGCCTCTGGTTCATCACTGCCACCCTCTGGTTCACCACTGCGACCCTCTTTTTCATCACTGTCACCCTCTGGGTCACCACTGCCACCCTCTGGCTCACCACTGCCACCCTCTGGTTGATCACTGTCACTCTCTGGATAATCACTGCCACCCTCTGGTTCATCACTGCTACCCTCTGGATCATCACTGCCCCATCTGGTTCACCACTGTCACCCTCTGGTTAATCACTGCCACCCTCTGGTTCATCACTGCCACCCTCTGGTTCACCACTGCCACCTCTGGATCACCCCTGACACCTTCTGGTTCATCACTGCCACCCTCTGGTTCACCACTGCCACCCTCTGGTTCACCACTGCCACCCTCTGGTTCACCCCTGCCACCATCTGGTTCACCACTGCCACCCTCCGGTTCATCACTGCCACCCTCTGGGTCACCACTGCCACCCTCTGGTTCATCACTGTTACCTTCTGGTTCATCACTGCCACCCTCTGGTTCATCGCTGCCACCCTCTGGTTCATCACAGCACTCTCTGGTTCACCACTGCCACCCGCTGGTTCATCACTGCCACCCTCTGGTTCATCACAGCACCCTCTGGTTCACAACTAGTTCAAGTTCAAGTTCAAGAATTTATATAGCGCACTACTCACCCAGAGGGTCTCAAGGCGCTTGGGGAGGGGGTTCATTGTTTATCGAATAGCCAGGTTTAAGATCTTTTCTGAAGGAGGTGTGGTTCTGGGTGAGGCGGAGGTGAGTGGGGAGTGAGTTCCAGGTCTTGGCCGCCAAGTAGGAGAAGGATCTACCTCCCATGGTGGATCTTTGGATACGCGGAACTGCAGCAAGGCCTTGATTGGAGGATCTTAGTTGGCTGGTGGGTGTGTAGAAGGATAGTCGAGTGTTGAGGCATTCGGACCCTAGTTTGTAGAGGGCCTTGTGTGCGTGGGTGAGGAGACGGAAAGTTGTTCTCTTGTTGACGGGAAGCCAGAAAAGGTCTTTCAGGTGGCCGGTAATGTGATCTTGGTGAGGGATGTCCAAGATGAGTCTTGCCGATGTGTTTTGGATGCGTTGGAGTTTTTTCTGTAGTTTGGCTGTATTTCCGGCGTAGAGGGTGTTTCCGTAGTCTAGTCGACTCGTAACCAGTGCGTGGGTAACGGTCTTTCTCGTCTCGGTGGGGATCCAATAGCATACGAAGTACGTTGAAACAGGAGGAAGAGACGGCGTTGACTTGTCTGGTCATCGAGAGGGAGGAGTCTAGGATGAAGCCTAGGTTACGTGCGTGGTCTGTGGGTGTGGTTGCTGAGCCCAGATCCGAAGGCCACCATGAGTCGTCCCAGGCAGAGGGGGATGATCCTAGGATGAGCACTTCCGTTTTGTCTGAGTTA
The DNA here is from genome assembly GCF_964263255.1 of Lissotriton vulgaris. NCBI lineage: Eukaryota > Metazoa > Chordata > Amphibia > Caudata > Salamandridae > Lissotriton > Lissotriton vulgaris. The sequence goes on from NW_028248849.1 coordinate 104,435, forward strand.
AGTTTAAGGCGGCTGTTTTTCATCCATATGGCTACTTCTTTGATGCCTGCTTGAAGATTGGTTTTGGCGGTGTTGGGGTCTTTGGTGAGGGAGAGGATCAGCTGGGTGTCGTCAGCGTAGGAGATGATGTTAAGGTTGTGTTGACGCGCTATGGAAGCGAGAAGACTCATGTAGACGTTGAAGAGGGTGGGGCTGAGTGATGATCCTTGTGGTACTCCGCAGATGACTTCGTGGCCTCTGATTTGAATGGGGGAAGTTGGACTCTCTGAGTTCTCCCAGCTAGGAACGAGATGATCCAGTCCAAGGCTTTTCCTTTTATGCCGATGTTGTTGAGGCGTTGTATGAGGGTGCTGTGACAGACAGTGTCGAAGGCGGCGGAGAGGTCGAGTAGAATAAGGGCTACTGTTTCTCCGTTGTCCAGTAGTGTTCGGATGTCGTCTGTTGCTGCGATGAGGGCGGTTTCGGTGCTGTGTTTGGCTCGAAAGCCGGACTGTGAGGGATCGAGGGAGTTGTTGGATTCGAGGAAGGCGGCGAGTTGGCTATTGACGGCTTTCTCAATGACTTTGACCGGGAAAGGGAGGAGGGATATGGGGCGGTAGTTTTTAAGTTCAGAGGGGTCAGCTGTGGGTTTCTTTAGGAGGGCGCTGACTTCAGCATGTTTCCAGCTTTCCGGGAAGGTAGCAGAATTGAAGGAGCAGTTGATGATATCACGGAGATGGGGTGCGATGATGGAGTCTGCTTTGTTGAAGATGTGGTGGGGACATGAGTCGGTTGGCGAGCCAGAGTGGATGGAATTCATTAGACGGATGGTGTCTTCAGTAGTGATTGGGTTCCAGGCACTGAGGTTGTTAGAGGGCGGTTTGGGTTCTGAAGGGGGTGGAGAGGATTGTTAGTTGGAGCTGTTTTCGAAGCTGTTATGTATGTCGGCAATTTTGTTGTAGAAGAAGGAGGATAATGAGTCGCAGAGGTCTTAGGAGGGAGTGATGTCGTTTGAGGCTGCGGTGGGGTTGGTAAATTCTTTGACGATGTTGAATAGTTCCTTGCTGTTATGGGCGTTGTTGTCGAGTCGATTCTTAAATGCTGATTTCTTGGTGGCTCGAATCAGCTGGTGGTGTTTGCGGGTGGCTGCCTTGAAGGAGGTCATGTTGTCGGTGGTTGGGTTTTTTCTCCATGTTTTCTCGAGAGTACGGCATAGCTTCTTGGATTTCTTAAGGTCATCGTTGAACCAGGGGGCCTTTTTGCTGTTTTGTTTGGTGTGAGGGTTTTTTCAAGGGTGCTAATTTGTCAGCGCTGTGAGTGATCCATTGTTTGAATTTGATGGCAGCTTGGTTTGGGTCCGATGAGAGGGCGGGTGGGTTTTAGTTGAGCGATGTGAGGAGTTGGTTGGTGGTGATTTTGTTCCATTTTCTTCGAGGGATAGGTTGTGGGGGGTTGTAGGTCGAGGTGGTGTTGTAGCTGAAGTGAACACAACAATGGTCCGTCCAATGGAGAGCTGTGCTGCGATCAAAGGAGATGTGTTTGCTGGAGGTAAAGATTGGGTCGAGCGTATGTCTGGCTACATGGGTGGGGGTGTCAACAAGTTGTTTGAGGCCGAGATTGGCCAGGTTGTCAAGAAGGGTGGTGGTGTTGCTGTCGTTTTTCTTTTCCAGGTGGAAGTTGAGGTCTCCTAGTAGAATGTAGTTCTCGGAGGCATGTGGACTGATGAAGTCAGTGATGTCTTCGCTGAATTGTTTACGGGTTCCTGGAGGCCTGTAGATGAGGGTGCCTCTGAGTGTGGTCCTAGGGTCGGTGTGGATCTGGAAGTGGAGGTGTTCGGCGGTTGTAAGGTTATCGTCGGAGCTGGTCGTGATTTTGATGGTGCTCTTGTGGACGATGGCGATGCCTCCTCCTGTTTGGACGCACTGCCCTTGAATCGTGTATGTCAGGTCATGTTTAGACTTTGGCAACTCTTACTACAGCTAATCCCAAAATGTTCCAACAGGGTGTCTACAGAGATGTAATGTACCACTGATAAACTAGCTATGCATATAAAAAATACACTTCACTGCTCCCAATTCATGACTGAATGGGATAATGGTTCATAAAAAAAAAATGCTTCACACTGCTCGATGACTTGTTGCTTTCCACACAACGGCCTGTTCATCAATGAGGGGTTTCCAGGAGTAGCAGCTGTTACCCCAGCTTGCCTTCAGTACTACCAGAACTGAATAATCTGCCCTTTATCTGTCCTGCCTTTGGAATGTGGATTGGTTGTTTCCTGCCAGCGTCATAATACACTCTACTCTGCACTGCCAATCAGGTCTACTGATCTCCCCGGGGCTATTCCCCCAGACAGCGCCACATCTCTATCGATCATGGTGCTTAGTCTTTCAAGGAGAGGGGTGCTCTTCTCCAGGTCTGATACCCACAAAAAGTGAGTAGACCCCCTGGATAAGTAGAGCTTCCATAATGCAAGATTAGACATCAATGTTGTGCCCTGCCCAGAGGATGTGCCAAATTACAACATACTTGTGAAGTTGCATTCATTCATACATGAGAGTGCTCCATCCGGCAAAAGGTTATTGTTCCGTAGGAAGGTACAATAACAGGGGAGGGTATTAGAAACGGGGACGGGTTGGTTAGCACCGGCCGTAATAATAGCATGCATTTTTTGCAGTTTTATATAGCACGAACTTGGCCCTAGGACATTAGAGCACTTTACATGAGCACTGGGTTACATTACACAAGGTTGGATACATTTTTAATTGTTGGTTACAGCAAACAAAACGGTAACCTTCTGTTCCTCCGTACACTCACTGACTTCACTTCATTTCCCACCGTCTTCACCGGACCTCTGCAGTAGGTGTACCTGGCCGGGAGCGCCTGTCCAGCAGGATGTGGTCCTCGCTGCTTACAATCTAAGAATGACCCAACGATCCCACGGTACCTGCGGAGTGACCGCAACAACACTCGTCAGGCGCAACTCAACACCTGAGCACCACCGGGGGGGGACTCCTGTCGTTAGCATGCTGGAGGTGCACTGGGCAGTGGATGGAAGCCCCCCACAGGGCCCCAGAGAACACTCTTCATCGGAGCGTACTGCCCCGCCACAGATCGGGGGCGCAGATGTTCTCACAGAAGGGCCTCCACCCAAGAATCCGAGCACACAGTCCCCGCTTCCGGGACAAGAGGCGCGAGGACACCTGATCCCGGCCTTCTTTCAGTCTTTCAACCCTTCAACCCTGTGTGCCCCCTCTCCAACAACTTATGTTGCAATCAAACAAAATGCTGTTGCAATAGAGCAGAAGCACTGCCGGGCAAGAGCGAGGATCTTCCCTCCCGCTGCAGTACACACCCAAGTGCCGAGCACTCCATTTCGCGCAACTCTTCCAGAGCCATGTTGATTGTTAGCAACCTCAGTCGGACATCTGGGACCCGTGAGTCCTCTGCAGGTATGGGGGTGCAGTGGTGGTGAATCTATTCGGCGCTGCCTGCGGTGTGACGCTCCTGGGCTTTTCCGTACCGTTCTGAACCTGGGAGGTGCCCCCCCCCCAGCCCCCCCCCAACCTCCCTGCTGCCTCGTTTTTCACCAAGACTACTCCCTAACTCCCCGGACCTTCTATTTGCGGTTTGTCGACTCTGATACCCCCATGGTCCAGAACCTGTGTACACATCTAACAGCCTTCCGTTCGCCTTTGGTTTTGTGGCTGCATCCCCCGTCTGACTCTACTCAACGGAATCCTGCTCTCTGGGTTCCTCTTCTGGATTCTTGACTTTGGTGACTTTTGTGCATTTCACCACTTTTGGAGATGGTCTCCATCTATACCCCGGACCCGCCATTTTGTTTGACCTTTGTTCCGTTCTTTCCTCCCTCCCTACTCCTCCTGAGGACCCTCAATCGTTTTTCTCTTTTTGCTGGACTGCCTTAAATAAATATATATATGTATATATGTATTATATAATTGTCCAAGCCTAATCACTGTTAAAATGTAACCCTGTGAATTTAGTATTTGTATATATAGAACTTGAAAAGATCCAATTTCCAGTCAATTTTATGAAAGATAAATTGCTTTATTAGAGAGTAAAGGGAGATACCTCCAGCACAGCTTCACAGCTCACAAACCAACTCCTATAATCAAAAGTTAATATTCCATCCTAGCAACATAACTAACATTCTAATGATGACCTGCAGAAGTGACAACTCTACACATCTCCTTACTTAATATATATTGAACAAAAATTAATACATTTTTACATATAAAAAGAAACTTAAATAAATATGAAAACATTTCGATTTTTTACATTCCAAAAATATAAATTTTCAGAAACATGTGCTGGAGCACGACATTCACATGTTTCCAGTAATTTCCATTTTTTACATTCCAAAAATATCAATTTTCAGAAACTTCTACTGGAGCACGACATTTACATATGTTTCCAGGACTCCAGGCTGATCCATCAGAAAGAATAACAAAATTTGTTTTTACAGACTTCACTTATATCGGTGCAGAAAATTTGCTGTCACCCTTTCTAGTTACACCACCACGTTTTATGGTCTCCCAGTCGCCAATTCTAAATTTAATTTCTTTCACACCCTTCTTTTCATTATAATACTTAGCAGACTCAGTTTGCATTTTAAATACTTTATCTTCAACCGCACTTCTGTCAACCTACACACAATCTTTCACTTTCAACCAACCAGGAACCTCTTTGACACCAGGTTCACGTCCTTTCAAAGATATAAATGGAAAAACTCCTGTTATCGAATGCGGTGTAATTCTATAGGACCACACCAATTTTTTCAATTCTTCACGCCATGATAATCCATTAGCTAGGGACAACTGGATATTATCCATAATTAGTCGGTTAATTTGTTCCACCAAACCATTGGCTTGTGGCCTAAACAGAGCAACTCTCTCATGAATAATCCCAAATTTAGAAAGAAATTCCTGCATTTCTCTCGACACCAGCTGAACTCCATTATCTGACACCAATGTCTTCGGTATCCGTTCATTCATAAACACTCTTTCCATAAAATCAACAACCCTTTGAGTAGTTATAAATTCTGTGCTCTCTACTACAAACCTCTTGGAATGGTAGTCAACAATGACCATCAAAAATCTACTGCGAGAACCAAACTTAGCAATTGGCCCTAGAAAATCAATTTCCACTCTTTCACATGGACGTTTAGGAAAAGATGTACACACTAGTGGAGGTTGTCTTATAACTTTTGTTTTGTCCGCTTGAGCACAAGCATAACATTCTCTTACTGCATCTTCAATCTCTCTATCCATTTCAGGCCTCCAATACGACTGTCGAACCCTTCTCTTAGTCATGTTTCTGCCTAAGTGTCCCTCATGAGCAATATTTATAATTTTCCCTCTCAAATTCACTGGTGGAACAAATTGATATCTTCTCAACAATTTTCCTTCACATACACTCAATTCGGCCTCAACATGGTAGAAACTTCTCAGTTTAACATCTTCAATATTGTTTTGATGCCACCCATGAGAAACACAAGTAATCATTTCATGCAGAAGTTCATCATTTGACATTGCCCTTGTCCATTCTTCCTTGCTAAAAGCATGTTCAACTCTTTTAACATCATGTACTACATCAAACATGTCATCCATAATATTTTCCACACCCTCAATTGTCATCATTGATAGATAGTCCGCTACCACATTCTTGAGACCTTTAACATATTCAACAACAAAATTGAAATCGAGAACAGATAAAATCCATCTTGAAATTCTAGGGGTGACATTTCCTTCTAACCCTCTACCTCCTTTGAAAAGATGATGTAACGGTTTATGATCAGTTCTTATATTAAAAGGAGGACCCCATAAAAAGTACTTAAAGTGCTTGATCCCCCAACAACACGCTAAGGCTTCCCTCTCTATCACAGAATAAGATAAATCTGCATCTCATAATCTTCTGGAAGCAAATCCAATGATCTTTTCCTCACCATTGCTCAACTGAGTCAAAGCAGCTCCAATCCATACTGCACTTGCATCAGTTGTAATAAATGGTCTATCCTTAACGTTAAAATGGCCAAGAGTAGGAGCACTAATGATACTTTTTTTATATTGTTGAATGCCTTATCATAACCACCATTTCAAGTAAAGATAACTCCTTTATTCATTTGCAACCTCAATTGTTCAACAATTTCTGTAAAACCTTTGACAAATTTTTAGCAATATTCCAAAAGTCCTAAGAATGACTTAAGTTGATCCTTATTTTTTGGGATTGGAGAGTCTCTGACTGCAGCAATGATACATTTTTTAGGCTTAATACGATCTTTGCAAATTTCATGTCCAAGATATGTTACACAATCCTTTTTCAACTGACATTTTTCTTTCTTTATAGTCAGCCCATTGTCATCCATCCTTTTCAACACCTCATTCAGAATCGTATCATGGTGCACATCTTTCCCCACAATCAAGACATCATCCTGAAAGCATAAAACATAATTCATGTCTCCAAAAATACTTTCCATGACTCTCTAAAATACTGCAGAGGCGGATGCTAAACCAAAAGGCATCCTACAATATCTAAATGCCCCTAACGGCGTAACTAAAGAGGTAAGATGCCTCTACCCACTTTCCAAATCTATCTGATGATACGCTGAAGACATGTCTATTACACTGAAAACAGTACCACCTCCCATAGCTGTAAGCATTTCCGAAATATTTGGCAAAGGTTGCCTATCCACCCAAATATTCCTGTTTAAATCGAGCAAGTCCACACGCAAACAAATTTTGTTCCCATCTTTTGGAGCTACGACAATCGGAGCCAACCATTCAGAGGCCTCAATTGGTTCAATAATTCCTTGAGCAAGAAGCTTTTTGAGTTCACATTGCAATGGCTCTCTCATTAGATGGGGAACATTTCTAACCTTGTGCACCACTGGAACAGCATTTTTCTTTACAATAATTTTGTGCGAGAAGTCTTTTAACTTTCCTAGATCATCAAAGAATACTCTTGAGAACTTCTCAAATAAATCATTGTGATAGACAGAATTAACATCATGCACAACAGTAGACATAATAGGTTCTTCAGCATTAGGGTTGAGGATAATATTTAAATCTTTTTGATGACGCCAACCCAACAAATTCGAACCCTGTTTAGTCAAATACACTCTTCCTTATACTTTCTTTCCTTTAAAAGATATTATCATCCATTTGAGTCGAATTATGTCAATGGTTTTTCCCCAATACCCGACAGCTCTAATGTCAGGCTTACTCCACGAGTTAGTATCAGATTTATCTTTCCACACTTCACAATACATTTCCATGGATAACAAAGTGTAAAGACTGTCCAAATCTACAAGCATATTAACATCATATGAATGTAATTTTATGATGCAGTGAGGTTTGGTTAATAATAAAGTGCTCTCCCTAACTACATCACAATCCAAAATAGAATGATCGCAAAGTGATTCTAAATCATTACTGTACACCTGATCGTACTCAGAAGTGTTGTTGTAACCATCAACACATAACATAAGCTCTCGCATATCATCAGAAACATCACTCATTTCATGTACTTGGTTTGATTGAGTTTCTCTTGATTGGATTTTGGTCCTACACGCCTTAGCAAGATGTCCCCTTTTTCCACAAATCCTACATAATGCATTTCTCACAGCACACTTGGGACTAGAAGCAATGTGACCAGGTGCCCCATAACGGTAACATTTAACAATTCTTGTGTCAAATTTTGACATATTATTATTACCAACAGATCCGTCAGACTTGACAGGATTTTTTATAGTTTGTTTAACTAACTTAATTTCAACAATATAAGCTTGTATTTCACAACTTTTATTACTCTGATCCTTAGTTAATGGATCACTGCAAACTTCCATTTCTTTAATCCACATTTGGGTATATTCTAACCCTTTAGCGATTTGAATTGCTTCCTCAAGAGACGGATCCTTAATAAGTAATTTCTCTTGTATTCTCTTATTGTTAGTGCACCTTACTATTTGATCTCGAATAAGAGAATCAGCTAAGTTTTCAAATTGGCATGTACGTGAGAAACCTCTCAACGCAGCAACATTGGTGCCAATATTTTCATTAATGTTTTGCTTGCGACTAAAAAACTTATGCCTCTCAAGGACCACATTCACTTTAGTGGTAAAACGCAATTCTAACATTTTCATTGACATCTCATACACATTAATGGGTTGACCATCCCCTGTTCCCAGAGAAATCTCAGGTAAATCTTCATACAATCGACGTCCTTCAACTCCAAGATGATGGAGTAATATGGCTTGCTTCCGTATGGGTCCATATTTATCTTCTCCTATCGCTAAAATATAAGTGAGAAATAGTTTTTTCCAATCTTTCCAAAGAATTGCTGGATCACCAGGAGTAGGAAGAAAACTTGGAGGAGCAGACATAGATTGATCACCCATATTGATAAAAAAAAAACTTACAATGAGAATATAGACCCAATACAACGTACCTAGAAGGAAATATTGGTTAATAAAATAACAAGTCAAAACAATAAGTCAATATAAGAAGATAAAATATTAGTTTAAAATAGCAAACCAGAAAGTTGATGAACTTTATTCTTCTGAAATCACTGGTCCACTTATTATGCTTTTCAACTCCAAATGTTCCCAATTTGTAGAAAATTGCACTTCTTCCAGGAATCATGTTTCCTAAAACTGTAGAAAATTTATGTTGTAGAAAACTGTTCTTTTCTCTCTTTATTTCTGTTGCTTTCAAAATCGCGATCGTTTTTCAATAACAATCTTGTAAACAAGTCTTTTCAATGAAGCATCGCCCAATCTCTTAAAATGGCAGCCAAGAAAATCATTCAGGCTGTTTTCAGGAGAAATTAGAGCTTGTTTTCCAATATGGCCGCCAATAAAAACATTCAGGTTGTTTTCGGTAGAAATTAGAGCATATTTTCCAATATGGCCGGCAAGAAAAACATTCAGGCTATTTTCGGGAGGAAATAGAGCTTGTTTTCCAATTTGGCCGTTCGTTACAGTGTTTACCTTCAAATAATCTTCAACACTTTACTGTGAAAACATCTTTTAAAGCCAGAAATGAAGTTTTAGTCAGATGATTTTCAGACATTCAGCTCTTAAAAAATATAATCAAAAATTATGCTCCAATTATGCTCAGTTTGCTCAGTTAGATCGAGCTCAACTTCAGTTTAGCTTCAGTTCAGTTACAGTTTTAATACATGCACTTCAGCTACAGTTTAATACATGCAGTCCCAAAATGACAATAAAAACAGGTAAAATTTGTCTAAGCCTCTGAATTAAAACTTTCAGGCTTATATTTAAACAATCTCTAGAAGAATATTAAAGGAAATTAATCGTCCTTCCTTTATTAGAGAGTTAAAATCACACAATTTCGAATTAAATCTTGTCAAGCGTGTGTTTCCATCCAATAACATTTTACTCACCGCATATCCAGAAGTAAGTTGCTGTAGATATATTCCAATTGGTTAAAAAAACTCTGATAAATCCATAAATCCAGGGGTGAAGGTATCAAAATAGTATCAATGTCTTTGCCCCCGGCACAGAGAAGACCACCTCGTCGCCAATAAAAAGATTCAATTTCCAGTCAATTTGATGAAAGATAAATTGCTTTATTGGAGAGTAAAGGTAGATACCCCCAGCAGAGCTTCACAGCTCACAAACCAACTCCTATAATCAAAAGCTAATATTCCATCCTAGCAACATAACTAACATTCTAATGATGACATGTAGAAGTGCCAACTCTACAGAACTCTAACCACTAGTATATGTAGTAGACCTTTGTACTTACTACCATTCCTATGTGATTTTAGAGTGTTTCAGTTTATATCTTTCCTTTAGTGACTTTACATCTTGTACATGTGACATTTTTCCCTGTTTATATCTCTCCTTGAGTGACTTTACACCTTGTACATTTGAAAAAAAATTCTGTTTGTATTTCTTATGTAACTCATGTAATCCAAAGTCCTTATTTATGGCAACTGGTTCTTTTCTAAAGCGCTCTAACACCTTTGGGTAATGTTCGCGCTATATAAAATCGCATTATATAAAGTAAATAAAAATAAAATACATAGCTGTGATCACAGCTGGCTTAGTGCAATTTAATCTTACATGCATTCGTGCCTCATATTTACCTGTTTTCTATAACAATGTTAACCAATTGTTATTAGGTGGCTCCATTTACATGTAGTAGGAGTCACATATATATTCGTCCAGTAATCATATTTTTTTCATGCTAACTGTATTCATAAGTTATCATCTTTGTTCTTGTGGATGACATGATTTGGGCCTTGGTCTCAGTCACTTGAGTTGTCTCTTTATTTAATACATTGCATGTTTTTGTTTCCTCTGCAGGTGCCTAGTCGAGGAGTGCTCATTAGTAAGAACATAGGGGCATATTAGCAAGAACCTCGTTAAAATTATCGCCGTTTTAGCGGCAGGAAACTGCAGCTAAAACGGAATAATGGGCTTGCTAATATGCGTTATAGAATTCCAATAGAAGCCCAGGTTAGATGCCCTGCACATCTAACCTGGGCTTCTATTGGAATTCTATAACGCATATTAGCAAGCCCATAATTGACCTTTTAGCGGCAGTTTCCTGCTGCTAAAACGGCGATAATTTTAACGAGGTTCTTGCTACTATGCCCCTGAGTTAATGTTTTCTGTAGAAGACTGTGGGATTTAGCTTGCCTAATTCATGTTTGGCCTAGGAGATGTAGTGAGTAGGGATGGGAAAGAGCCTTTTGTACAAGGGAGACTGATTGTTACAACTTCATGGCCGCACACCTGTACATTCTTTGTTTGACGCCAGGAACCTGGGGAGTTTACCTGCTCCCAGAGAACGTTGCCTTCTGATTGGACGGCCCAGAATGACTCGGTATGATGGAGCTTCCAGAACTTTCTATTGTGTATTAAGTATGTGTGTTTTTTAGAATAGTTAGCAGATCCTTTCCTGACATCGCTCAGAGAAGACCTTTCTCAACTCTGCAGATTCCCCTTGCCCAGGGTCTGGAGCTGCACCCATCAGAATCTTAATTTGGTTTCTCTGAAGCCGACACATTCCTCTTTGCAATCCCCTTTGCCACTTTCAAAACCTTATTTAGATTATGGGAGTTCCTTTATGGAACCAATCAGTTTTATATGGTGTGCTTTTTATCTTATTACATTTTGCATCCTCTTTATTTTTTACGAAGTTTTATATTGCACGAACTTGACCTGGTATCAGGTATCAGAGTGCTTTACATAGCAACAGTTGCATTACATGAGGACACATTCATTTTTGTTAGGCGCGGGGAGATTAAGTGATTTGCCCAGAATCACAGGATGTTCACCGTCATTGCCAAGACTCGAATCCAGTTCCCCAGATTCCAGGTCGACCGCCCTAGCCGTTAGGCCAACTCCTCTCCCCTCTTGCTTAGAAAATACAAAATTCAAACTCAGGCTAACACTTGAAAGCTACATTAAGTTAAAACCAGAAAGCTACCATAGAGTGGAGAAGTGTGGCTCAATGGTTAGAGCGGCAGACCCTGAAGCAGAGGTGTAGCCTGGGACCAGAGTTCAATTCCCCGCCTCGGCGGGTCTTGGGCTCAAAATTCCACGGACCTGATAATTCTCGCCTTGGTGCTTATTCCAATCATGGAGTCCCACTCTGCAACTCTGGGCAATAGCTTGCTTAATCTCCACAACGGCCCCAGCAGCGCTTGGATGCCTGGCCTCCACCCTAGGGGTGCCCAGGAGTGGACGCCTCACAGGGAAAGCCAGGACGGATTCCACAGCGTTAATCGTACAAGTGCCTTGAGACCCTTGCGGGTGAGTAGTGCGCTATACAAGTATCAATTAAAAAAATAGAAAAACAGATAGCAAGCAATCAGGTTAAAGAACATTTCCTGAAATACAGGCTAGGTCTATCTCCCCTATTAAGTCATCTCCCCCAATGGAGAAGGAGCTTGGGCAAGACGTTTGCCAGATTTGTAATAAAAGAGCCGGAGGACATTGTTCATGTCTTATGTCTGTGTTGAGCACGATTGAAGGATGGACGAGTGCGCCTGCGAAGGAAGTGGATAGATTGCGTGTAAGGTCTTGCAGGGAGGTGGTGTTGGCCTGCTTCCATAGGATGTAGGTCTGATTTGTGCCATGGTCAAGTTCTTACAGAGATTTTGAAAGATGCCTACGATTAGGAACTGATCAGAAGGTGAGCGAGCAGTAATCAATACCCCTGCTTCTGAGTATTGCGTACTTACACATTATACTCTTCCCAGAATCTCGCTTTGTTCGCAAATGACCACAGCATAAGCATTTGAACTTTAACCACAAAGGGTGCCATCTCAGTCTTTTCAACGAGCCATTCAGACTTGGGGCCAGAATGATGCTGGGTCCACGCCTGGAGCTGGCCTCAGACCACACTACAAGCATCACCCACTTGGGTTTTGGCTCCAGTAGATCTCATAATCTTAACCTTTGTATCTCAAATCATTAAAAAAAGTTTCTGTGCTTCTACTCTAATTTTAATTGGTCTCTGTGACATGGTCACTCTGCTCGATTAGAGCCTTTTTTCTTGATTTTAAATAAGATTTCTTAATTGTAATGGGATTTAAATTGATTGCATGATTTTTTAACATTTGGTGATAACGGTGTGATTTTTTGGTTTGTTGCATTGGTGCTTATTATGTATTATATTGCAACAGGTTTTATTAATCATGCGCTAAAGAACTATTGACTTGAGACTGCATGATGGCATAGAGATGGACATCCTTTGCGTACAGTGATTTTACTGAATGATGGTTGTTTGTAATTTGACTAAATGTTGTTAATAAACCTTTATGGTTTGGACTCCCTTTTCTCTGTTGTAACTGTGGAACCAACTTAGGGGCATATAACCAAGGAGTTGCGATAAATATCGGAAAGGGCGCTTAGATCTGTTATTCTTATCGCCGGCTATCGCTGGATTAAATCGCCAAGATAGCGTTGTGTTATCAACGCTTATCTCAAAGGCAATAAGAAATCCAGTGATAGCAGGGTTTTCCATGGAACATCCCTGGTTTTCCAGCAATGTTCCATGGAAAATGGCGATAGGCTTGATAATATGGCCCTGTGGCCTTAGCCGCACAATCCACCCCCCATGTTAGGTATGCCTTCGTCAGGAATTTAACAGACGTTAAATTCCTGCGTTAAGGCAGAGTTAGCGCAATTAAAATTATCGCTGCAACTCGTTGGTAATATCGCAAAGCTGCCTTTGCGATATTTACCTGTGTTGTTTCGACAGCCATGCCTACTTTGCATCTCATTAGCGATGCGATGGTAGGCGTGCTGGAAACAGGCACTAAGTAAGGAAAACACGCTCTAGCGAGTCCTTGATGATAACCCCTTTTTGCCCGAAAACGGAGGCTAAAGCGGCGATAATTATATCGCCAGCTATTGATAATATGCCCCTTGGTTTAACGGAGATTGAAATGTATTGCTGATGCTAGTTCCTTTCATACGCTTTCAGTCGCCAGGACCATAAGAGAATCTTCAGGTGCAGGGAAATCCGCTCAACCACAGCCTGTGCGTTTCTTGTGCTGGAACATGAGGACAGGCAGTAATCACTGCTCCAGGACCTCAGAGCCCCAGCTGGTCCTAATACTGCTGAGGCTCCCCTGAAGGCTGCCTGCTTCATTACTCAACTCTTTAGTCTGTGAAACAAATCTTTTTAATACATTGACTAATCCATACTTCCAGCCTGAGTGGGCACCCAGAATTCTCTCTGATGTATGGTCAAACACACTTCTGCCTTTTTCCGGATATGACAAATGTATGTAGTTTTCGAAGTGAATTAAATACCCTCAAACCCCACCGTAATGTAGTCCATGTTGTGTTACTTTAAGGAACGTACAGTGTGGTAGTCTTCTCATGATTGGAATGTTAGGGGCTTAGATGAGAACCTGCTGTCGTGTTTGGAAGCAGAAGGTTGTGGGTCTTGTATTTGAAATAAACAAACTCGGATATTTTGCTTCCTCGTCTGGATTTCTTCATTTGAACCTTGCCACACCCACTTTAGTCTTCTTCCCCTCATTATCTTGGCATTCATTTATTTGGAGATGCACTTTGGAACCTTTTCCAATCCACTTGGTTTTTCATCCAGGCCCCAAAAACTCAGCCCAGTGCTCCCCATCTGGCCTCAACCGGTCTCAGTGCTGGAGTGTCCTCCCCGGCCCTTCTCTCTGTGCCCAGAGTAATGCAGGGTGGACCATGCACTGCATGACATTGTGCACTTTAGCTCAGCACGCTGCCTACAAGCACTTCCGGGTCAGGGTACTGGCCACTTTCCTGCTCCAGAAGTGCTTGGGGCAACTTCTAGTCCAAGTCTCATCTGCATGTGCCTTCCCTGGGGTGAAAACCTGTCACAGCGGCAAGTTGTGGACAGCAACAGTAAAAATTCAGGTCAATGGAAGGTGTCTGGGGCCGAAATTCAACCAATGGAAAATGTTAGGAACATTTCAGAGGAGATGAAGCAATAACACAAAAGTAATAAAGTAGACAGAGGCTGATACAAGTACAATTCAAAACAGGCTTTTATTCTGAATTTTGTAAGATACATTAGAGTGATGAGCAAATATTCCTATGTGCATGTATTTATTTAAAGATGAAAAACAAGTAAACATCCACACTAAGAAAGGTCTGGCAGTCGAAGGCATGGGGGATCCTGACCCATAACCACAAATGACAAAAACAGAACCAAATACACAGGGAGTGTCACCCAGCAAAAGTCCCAAAAACAGAATTTTCCTTTTTAAAATGAGAAAGATGTCATACCTGGAGAGAAGTCTCTTCACCATAAGAATGGCCGACATATGAGTAATTACACCGATAACCGAATTTATATGGCACTTACTACTACTGAGTGTTAAAGGAAACCGTGTTAGTGACCTTAGAATAAGGAAAGATGGTGACAAAATTGTAGGGATCTTGAAGCTGGGTAACATCTTGCTCATCTCCAGGTCAAGGATTGTAACTTATGACCTGCGGTTATCGCAAGAATATCTGTAGCCAAAGCAGTAACGCACTGAGCTACTTACATAACATATTGGTTAAGCTCTGTGCTCTGTAGTAAGCGCATTGACTAAGCACATCATGGGCACCTGCTCTGCAGAGCCACCGATTGAAAGATTCACTAAAGAGCAAACAAGCAAGGAACTGTGGATCCAATGGTCCCAACGTCCTCCCACCCGCTGTGTTTTCTGGAAAAATACCGCCAACAGACATTTACCCAAAATAATGGACCGTCCATGTAAATAACAGAGAGGTGGCCCCCCTAGACTCATCCGCAGTGACTTTGGAGCATGAGGAACCAGGAGGTATATTTACAAGCCCCTTGTGCTACCGGAGTGTCCCTTTTTTTGATTCTCTAGTAGCGCAGGGTGATGGCCCATATATTTACAAGGCCACGCAAAGCCACACTGCGAGGAGTTTTATGACCTTGTAAATATGGCCCTATAGGTGTTGCTGTGGGTATTCATACGCAACACCCATGGATTCTGACGCAGTCCCAGATTTACAAGTTTTGTAAACCTGGGAATGCGTCAGATACTAACGCCTCCCCAGAGGAGGTATCAAAGTGGCACAGCAAAGAGAAATACCTTTGTTTCTCTTCATTTTTAGGTCTCCCTGAACCAGTGCATGCGCTGCTCTGCAAGACATTTAGTAGTGCGGTTTTAAAAGTGCTACCCCAGCTTTTCCTGGCCTAGCGCGTGCGGTCACGCGTGCGTGCACGCACGCACCCGCCAGCTTTCAGCACCCGATCAGGCGCCATCTGTCCTCCACCCCTCCCCCGCCACGTCTCGTGTTGGGCCCATGGTTGGTGCCCTTGCTGCGTTACTGCTGAAGACTTGCCCAGACGGGAACCGCGCAGCGCTCACAGATTGATTTCCCATTCACAGACCTGCTTCGTGTTCCCGGGCGCATAAATCCTGTCATGTCTCTTCAGCCTGGCGGCAGTCTCGGCTCAGCCAGACTCTCTCGTCCTTGTTGCCTGGAAACCGCGCAGCGCTCACAAATTGATTTCCCATTCACAAACCTGCGTCGTGTTCCCAGGCGCATGAATCTTGTCACCGTCTCTTCAGCCTGGCGGTAGTCTCGGCCCAGTCAGACACTCTTGTCCTTGTTTCCGCAGACCCGTTTTAAAAGGGCACTAAAACCGTCTCTCTGGGAACCGAAGCATTTGCTAGATAAACGGTGTTATTAAATGATGCAGATATAAATATTTTAGCACAAGTTACTTCTGCTTTGCTCAGGACGCTGGGTAAATAGCAGTGATGTAGCAGCGCGATATCCTCGTTTATCTGAATTTAAGTATAGTAGTCCTTTTCAGCAGTAAAATACTTCTCTCATTTGTTGCGGAGGGCCCTCACTTCGTGGGGCCCCAGTGCCACTGCAGCTGCTCAGGGATGGACTAGGAACCAAAGCATCCCTGGCAAATACGTTCAAACTTCTCTCTCGTTCTCGTTTTCTCTCTCTTTCTCTTGCTTTCTTTCTCTCTTTCTCTTTCTCTCTCTTTCTTTCTAGATCTCTTTCTATCTCTCCTCCCCTGTCTGTCTCTCTCCACCCCCCTCTCTGTCTTTCTTTCTCTCTCTCCTTCCCCCTCTCTCTCTCTCTCCTCCTCTCTCTCTCTCTCCTCCTCTCTATCTCTTTCTCTCTCCTCCACTGTCTCTCTCTCCTCCTCTCTCTTTCTCTCTTTCTCTCTCTCCTCCCCTCTCTCTCTCTTTCTTTCTCTGTTTCTCTGAGAGAAGAAATGAAGGTAAGAATTTCAAGTCCACTCTAACAGCCAGATTCATCAAGCGAAATGCGCTCGCAAAAGGGCCAGATTCTGAGAATCTGGCCCTTTGCGAGTGCAATTTTTGCATTTGGGATTCATCATCCCAAATGCAAAAATCGCTAATAAAGAATTCGCAAATTTGCAAGGATTAGCATTTAAGGAATCTCTATTAGAGATTCCTTAAATGCTATTCATGAAACATTTAAAAATTGCGAATTTGCAATTTAGGACCGCTATTTACCATGAAGTCAAACCTCGTGGTAAATAGCGAAAAATGCATTTTTCTATGTTGCATGTTACACACACACATGTCCTCTGGACATGTGTGTGCACAACATCAGTGTAAATTCACTATTCAGGGGTGCTACAGGGTGTCCTTTGGACACCCCTGCACCCTTGAAATCGCAATTTCATTTTGCGAATCGCTATTTGCGATTAGCAAACTGCGAGTGTCTTCCCATTCAATCCTATGGGCCTCTAGGCCCATAGGAATGAATGGGGAGATATTCCTTAATTGCGACTCGCAATTTGCGAGTCGCAATTAAGGAATAATTAGAAATCGCTATTTCTTGAGTGATTTCTTGATGAATAGCATTTTGCTATTCCTTAATAGCGAACCGGTAACTTTCGCTATTAAGGAATCGCAAAATGTGTTCTTCATGAATCTGGTTGTAAGTTCCGTGTTCAGTTCAGTTTTTGGTTGGTTCATTCACTTACCTTGCACCCTTAGACCCACCGCAGCCCCTTTCCATTTTGGAACCTGCTCAGCCCTTGCAGGTTTAGCCTCTGACTGACCCCATCTCCAGCTCCTCTCCGTCCGGTGTCCCTGAGTGCAACACCGCAGCTGCATGGTTTCCATCCTTCTATACCCAGGACACGTCACAATGGGGACTTTCAACGTGTCATCATACATCATCACTTTGTGGGGGAAGCCAAGTGTTTCATTTTAACAGGGGGAGCTGAGCAGGCATTGCACGGGTATTATCCAATTTCTTAACACAATTAAACTATTTATTCACAGAAATGATACTGCGGTCAACCTGAAAGAAGATCCCATCCTACCCGACATACTTTCCCAACAGTGGTCTCTCCTTTTTCCTCAGCTGCGACGGAGACCTCCCCTACCCTGGGTCTCCTGACGGCACACAGGGTTGCTTATCACGTCCTAAGTGTTCTGTTCACAGGATTCTGCTCCTGGTGCTGCTGGGGAGGCAGGGACCTTTCTACATATAAATCTTAGAATGTGGATTTTTCTCAGTATTAGTTTAAAATAAATATTTTCATAGCAATGCTCATTGTAACAACTTACTTGCTCTGCCTTTCGATGTACCTATTACATTATTTTTACTCTGTGTCTGCCTGTTCCTCTCCTCAGGTATTTTAAAGGTCTTCCCCTCACCCCTTCTAAAAAGTGCAAATATCAATAAAAATGATACCTTTAAGAGTTGTCAAAGGGTGATTATTGAATCCAGTGATCAGAATGGAAGAATGTTTGAGTGTGCCCCCTGATGCCTGCAGTTTGAATGCGGGGCAACGGTCAAGGGTTTGGTCCTGAGGCTACCAAACTGGTTCTCAAACAAAAGCGATCAGTAACATTCCAATGCTTGTTGCCAGCAGGGGAAACCCCCTTAATGCCTCGTATACCCTGTGACGTGCAAAGGATGTTGGCATTGTGGGTGACAAAGACATTAGCAGGTCACAGTGTCCCTTTAGTGCTTTGCGCTTGGGTTTTTATCTATCACCAAGTCTGCCAAAACAGTCTTCCTAAGGAGGCAAAAATGTAAATAAATGAGGCCTGTGTAGTAATGGAGACTACACTGGAAGTAGGTTCAAGTAGATTTATTCACAAGAAGAACAGCTTAACAACCACAGGTAGCAGGA
This sequence comes from Lissotriton vulgaris, assembly GCF_964263255.1. NCBI lineage: Eukaryota > Metazoa > Chordata > Amphibia > Caudata > Salamandridae > Lissotriton > Lissotriton vulgaris. Next base: position 123,085 of record NW_028248849.1, read on the forward strand.
AATGTCTTCATACCCTCAGCCAGGCAGTAACTGTTACAATCAAGGGAAAACACTCTAAGCCCCGCAGACCATTCTAAATGACATGAAGAGATTCCAGATGACAGAGGGTCATGGAATGACCTGGGAAGATTCTAGATGACATAAGGAATACCACACACCTCCCCCCCTTTAAAAAAAAACAACAACAAAAAACAAACAAAAACAAAAAAAAACTAAAGCCTTAACAGAAACTAGAAAATACAATAAACATTTAAGTTCTAATATAATCTTTAAACTTTGAAGGAGCACATTTCACGCGCTCACTACGTCTTAACTAAATATCTTCACACTCTACATTTGATTGGTTGTCTATAGCGACACATGGAACAGGTCGAACATCAGAGTTGATCACAACATCAGAATTATTTAGAAAGACCTTTTCTAAATTGTCATAAACCTCATGCATACCAGAAAAGCCATCTGGATTAGGGTCTGAAACAAGTTTCTCTGGAAGAGTAGTTTTTTGAGAAGGGGCAATAAAGGGTTTGCATAAAGAAATCCTTCTCAAATTCCATATTTTCCCCCCTTCGACTCTGAGAGCCTTGCTAAAAATTTCAATAACTTTGACAGGATCAGACCATCTAGAGACATTCTTGTGAAACAAACCACCCATTTTTACACGAACTTGGTCACCAACTTTTATACTGCAAGTATTATACTTCTTTTTAGCAGAATGCTGGATCATTCTTTCCTGGTATTTCCCAATCTTATCCCTCAACTCCTTAAAGTCTACCTCGTAGGGAGAATCACCTTTTAGCCACCAGGGTAAAAGCCGAGAGCCTGGTTTCCTCCCTCGCAATAATTCAAAAGGGGATAGACCAGTGACTGAATTGGGAGACAACCGATAGGTTAATAAGGTTGCTTGAAGTGCTTTCTTCCACTTCAAACCACTTTTAATAGCCAGTTGGCAAGATTCTTTGATGACTCTGTTGAACCTCTCAACTTGGCCGTTAGCTTGCGGAAAATAATTAGAAGTCCTTTTGTGAATAATACCACAATTTCTGAGAAAACACTCAAACTCATTGCTAATGAACTGTGGCCCATTGTCTGAGATAAGTTCCTCCGGTAAACCCTCCCTAGCAAATATCTCATCAAGAAAATCGATTACGTGCTCTGAGGAAATTTTCTCAACAATTTTTAATTCAGGCCACTTAGAGAAGTAGTCAATTAGAACTAATGCAAACATTTCCTTACCGGACTGATAACTGAAAGGTCCAATAATGTCAATTGCTAACCTTCGCCAAGGACCATTAGCGTACTCAATCGGAGAAGTGTCAACAGCCAAACTCTTCACAGATTTGTCACTCAACGAGCAAGGGGAACAATTCCTGACCCAACTATCTACCATGGCATCAATACCAGGCCACCAGTAGTGTTCCCTGATCCTTCTTTTGGTGGTGGACATTCCCATGTGCCCTTCATGAGCCAATTTGCAAATTCTTTCTCTAAGACTTGTGGGAGGTATGATTTTATCTGATCTGAGAATGATGTCTTGACATAACATTAAATCATCCTTAACTTTGTAAAACGACCCCAACTCACCAGAAAGCTTCCTTTCTTCAGGCCAACCTTTAATCAAATACTGCTTAACTAGATTCAAAACAACGTCATTCTCCATAGCTTCTGGCCAATTCTTTTCTGAAAGAATCAAACAATTTTCCTGATCTGAAATTATATTGACATCTGCAAACGAGTACGCAACATCACAATCTATGCTGTCACCAACTTCTACACTGGCTGGAAAACGGGACATGCAATCTGCGTGAACATTTAAACGACCTGGAATATATACAACCTCACAACGGTATTCTTGTAATTTAGCCGCTAGTCTCGCTAAGCGAGCAGTAAGAACTCTCCCACCACCAGCAGCTAACATGGTGATCAGGGGCTTATGATCAGTTCTTAAAGAAAATTTTGTCCCCCACAAAAACTGTCTGAAATGCTGAGAAGCCCAAGTACAAGCAAGTAATTCTCTCTCTATAGTTGAGTAATTCTTCTCAGCATCACGTAGAGCTCGAGAGGCATAAGAGACAACAAACTCACCAGATTTATCTTTTTGCATTAGAACAGCCCCTAAACCGACATTGCTTGCATCAACATAAACAATACATTCTTTACCCACTGAGTAAGGTTTCAAAAATGGGGCTTCAACAATTTTGCGTTTTAAAATTTCAAATGAATTCTCTTGTTCTTTCCCCCAGACAAATTTTGCTTTTTTTTTTTGTAGAATTCTCAAGGGATGCACAATATCAGAATAATTTTTAACAAATTTGCCATAGAATTCAGTCAGTCCTAGAAAAGAAAGTAACTGTTCCTTTGAACTGGGAGAGGGGGCATTGACAATATTTTGGACATGATTAAGTTTAGGTTTGATTCCATGACTCGATATTTCATGTCCCAGGTACTCAACTTTGTCTTGTCTGAATTTGCACTTGTTACATTTCAGAGTGAGACCCTTGGAAGGAACTTTCCCCAAAACACGAGATAAATTCTCATCATGTTCAGTATGGTCTTTCCCAAAAATCAAAATATCGTCTTGGAAAGCTATGGCCCCTTTGCAGTCTGTCAATAGTTCTTTCATAAGACGCTGGAAGACGGAGGCTGCACTTGCCAACCCGAAAGGCATGCGTAAATACTGAAACATGCCCTCTGGGGTAACAAAAGCAGTCAATTTCCTTGAGTCTTCATCTAATTCTACTTGGTGATAGGCACTAGCCAAATCAATTGAAGAAAATACAGTAGCGCCTGACAATGCGGAAATTAACTCGTGAATATTTGGCAAAGGATGTTTATCAATCCATATTTCTTTATTGAGGCTGCGCAAATCCGCACATAAGCGAAGTTCGCCTGAACTCTTAAGAGAAATCACAATAGGCGAAACCCAAGGAGAAGATTCAATTGGCTCTATTATGTTCCTTTTTACTAAATCATCTAGAATTTCTTTTAATTTGGGTCTGTAAGCTAAAGGAACATTTCTTACCTTATGCCTGACAGGAACAGCATTATCATTCAGGACAATTTTGTGCTTGAAATCAATGTATTTTCCCAGCTTGTCGTTAAAAATTTCGGGAAAATTCTTGAGTACACTTTTAGTGAAATCAGAATTATTAGATGTATTCAAAGTTAAATTGACTAGCGAGTCAGTAATGTGTTTTTCAAACCGGGGCTCGTCAACGTAAACTGGTGGAACAGAATTTGGATCCAACTTGATCCCTAAAGCACGTTGATGAGGCCAACCAAGAATAGAAACACCCTTGGTAGCAACATAAACCTTTGCTCTGACATCCCAGTTCTTAAAAAACAATTTAGCCCAAAAGAAACCCTTTAATGCAATCCTACGTCCTGTGTACCCACCAGGATATATATCTGGACTTAAAAGTTCCCTGTTGTGCCAAAGTTGTTCAAAAATATCCTTACCAATAATAGTGTACCATGCACATGAATCGACAAAAATTTCAATAGGTTTGTTGTCCATAAAAATTGTACAAGAAGGAAAATTATTTTGAATACATTCATCAACAGAAAGTATGCAATTTAGACTATTTAGGACTTCTTCTTCTTCAGGAGAAATATAATTAATTCTTTGACCAGATTTGCACACATTGCCAAAATGTCCTTTTTTATTACATTTGATGCAGATTTTATCCCATGCAGGACAACCTTTGTAGTTACCAACATGGTTGGTACTACCACATCTGTAGCAAACTACAGTACTTTTCTTAGTAAAACTCTTATTATCGCTAGCATTCCTTACATATTCTTTCTTAAAGGTAGATCTAGGATTAAAAGTGTTCGAAGTGGTTTTAACAATGGCTACTTCAACTTCAGGAACATTAGTTTTCAGATTTTTTCCTCTAATTTCGGATACAAATATTTCAGAGTGGTCCATACCCTTAGCTATGTTCACTACTGCAGAAAGAGTAGTTTCCGTACCCAACCAAAGCCTTTCTTGGATCTTTTTGCTTTTTGTTTTCATCATGATCTGGTCCCTGAGAACTTGTTCGTATGATATAGTTTCGAAAGAACAAGTGCAGGCAAGTGAACGTAGTGCCGCAACGTAATCCTCAATGGTTTCATCCGGTTTTTATTCGCGAGAGTAGAATTTGAACCTTTCCATCACTGTATTTATCCTCCTACCAAAACGAATTTTCAATTGTTTAGAGGCTTTGTTAAATACATCCATGTCACCTGCATCATCAAGAGGTGGTAGGTTGTCAAATTCTTTAATCCCTGCGCCACCAAGACAATGTCTTAAAAGGGCAAGTTTTCTTTTAGGCGAACAATCATCTTTTTCTAACACATCGACATATGCAATGAACATGGGGAACCAAAGATCCCATTCAATAGGAGGATCACCTGCAATCTGAAGGAAGTGAGGTGGTGCTGCGATATTAGACATCCTGAAAATAAAGTTTTAATGTTAATACACAATTTACGATTTTTAAAACAATATAAGTGAATAAGTTTAAAAGTAAAATTATTATTATTATTTTTTTTTTTATAGAGAGGTGTGCAAATCACCGTATAAATTTGCAGCAATATTCCAAAGAGGTGTGCAAATCACCGTTGAAGAGTACAGGAAAGTGTTAAAGTAGATATAGAGTTGAAAGTATTTAAATCTCAATGTTCGCGTTGAATCCACGAAGAAAACAATGTGGTTGTTTGGAAACACGAAGCTATTGCTTCAAACTACATCAAGATGGCCGCCGTGAGCGTGTAGTCATGCGCGATGACGTGCGCGATGACGCTCGTGTCCCAGGATGCACTGCGAATGATCGGCAGTGAAAACAAACACAGAGTGCTCGAGACAGAAGCTCGAGGTGAGTTCTCTGAGATGTTTATTTCCAAAACGAGCGGTTTATTTCCAAAACGAGCGATGGTTCAAGGGAGCAAGCCAAAGTATCTTTAATTAATTAATGTGAAAACCGCTCGATGCATGCGGTCGAGTAGAGATTAGGTGATGAAGAAGCAGATGCTTGAAATAGAGATGAGAATCCAAAAGAAACTTAAATAGGCTCACTTACATTTTAGTAGAAATGTCAATGTCCAGAAGTTTCTTTAGAAGGTTCACTGGAGTATAAATGAGGTTTCTCACCGCAAATGAAGTTCTTTTTAGTTGGCAAAAGTAAATTTTGCATAAAATTGAAGACAAGGAGAAATAAGTGAACGCTGTCTTCATAAATCCACTGCTCCCAACGTCGCCAATAATTGTGTAGTAATGGAGACTACACTGGAAGTAGGTTCAAGTAGATTTATTCACAAGAAGAACAGCTTAAAAGCCACAGGTAGCAGGAAATGTCTTCATACCCTCAGCCAGGCAGTAACTGTTACAATCAAGGGAAAACACTCTAAGCCCCACAGACCATTCTAAATGACATGAAGAGATTCCAGATGACAGAGGGTCATGGAATGACATGGGAAGATTCTAGATGACATAAGGAATACCACAGCCTGTTATCTGTAAATTGTACTTGGACTTGCTCTCGTGGTGCGATATCTGTTGTACGCTGTGGAGAAATTACCTATTTCTATTCGATGAGTTCCTAGAAGAATATTTAACAAGCATTGGCATAGCAAATAGGTCTCGCCTTTAGGAACTTATACATTTTTAGCCATGCAGCAGTTGATGTTATTGCACCAAGGATATTGTGCTGCATAAATAAATACTTATAAGGTCCCAAAAGCGACACCTATTGGCTATGACAATGCTTGTTTCCTATGTCTATGTGTGCTACATTCTGCAGCACACATAGAAGAAAACACTATCAATGATTGTATTTGTGCAGGAAGGTGACCCTTCAGTTTTTTCCCCTAGTTTCTAACCTCCCAGGCCTTGCTACGGTGAACTGGCAATCCTATTCAGCATGATACAAAACAACTTTAAGGCCTCCACAACACTCCTAGTAACATATAAAAACACTGGTCTCGTGCATTGCCCGTTTAGCTTGGCATAAACTGCACAAGACAAAAAGAAATACAGGTTGGTCGCCAAATACAAGGCTGCACACCAGCAAGTGGGCATGGGTGATAGTCGTTGATCAAGTACATGTTTAAGCATTGGGCTGCATATGTCTGGTCTGCTGTAACATGTCCACCTTATTGCAGTGCTTAATTTCAATTTTGTTTTTAAAAGAGCGATGCGACAAACCTTTTTTTGTATGAGTCCCCTGAGGCCGCTGATGCTGTATGAGGTTGTTGAATGCAAAGCTTGCTTAGTCTTAAGTACACCTCAGGCCTCTTGCCTCTTTCTTCCACCACCCTACACTTCATGTCTCTTTACGTCTTGAATACCAAGGCTGCCCAGGAGTGCTTGACTTGAGTTGGCGATTTCCAGTACTTGGCACCGCCCCTCTTTTGTCACCAGCACCTATGAGAGTCTGCCAAACGTTGGCACTTTTTTTCTAAGTTTGAGATGAACACAAGAACAGTTGTTTATTAATTCAATATGTGTTAAAAATTATGTATATTTGCCGCTACTACCTTCCCTATAGCTTTGGGGGCCTGGAATTATCTTAATTGTCACACTTGTAGGGTTTGATGGTTAGTAGTTGTGTTTGTTTTGCTACTGGTGGTGCTGGCAGGAGTAGCAATAAATGGTTCAAGCTGCAGTGACCATGTGACGAGGGCTCTGGCACAATAATATTTTTTATTTTTTACAAATTATGCACTACTGCCCAGTCTTGGATCCACATCATGCCTCTTTCTTTCACCACCATACTCTTAATGTCTCTTTATATCATAGGAGCCAACACTCTCTAGTCTTAATTCCACCTCATGCACCTGTCTTTCACCGCACTGCACTTCCTGTCTTTTTATATTAAGACTACCAAAGCGGCTCACTCTTGAATCCACCCCCCCCCCCTCTTTCTTCCACCACCATAAACTTCACGTCTCCTTATCTCATGAGCACCAAGAATTTCTAGTCTCAATTGCACCTCATGCCCCTATTTTCCAACACCCCCCACTACTGATCTCTTTATCACACTCTGGCAGGCTCTTTTTTTTAGGTCTCGCCTAGCGTGCAGCGCATGCTCTGCTCACTTTGCGAGGCATGCAGTATACACTATAGCGTGGAAGCTTCATAGAAGTTCTGCCTACTCTCTGCCCATCTTTTTCAGCGGCTTGGGTCCCTAAAGCTGCTTTCTGATTGGTTTTAGGCTTGTTAGTCCTTCCTCATGACGCCCATGTCGTCATTTGTATCCTTCCACAGCTACTGGCCCCTTTACTCCAAGCACTATTTTGTTCTCATTGCCACCCCTCCCCCACAGTCAGTGACTTCTCTGCCCCTCCCACCCCACCTCCCCACATCCTTTGTGCCTTCTCGTCCTCCTGCACTTGTGTTTACAATGCAAAATGTCTCGCGTAAATGCGAGTCCTATTGCATTGCAAATGCTTGTTTAGCTTCCCACACTCCACTGCGGGGGAGGAAGCGAGAAAGACGAAGTGCAACATACACCAAACATTCCATATCTTGGGTGCCATGTACGAGAGGGGCACTTTTCGTAATTGAGGGAGAGCAGGAGCGCCTGAACATTTTTATGAAACTGGCCACATCATATTTTATTAGTTATATAATGTATCTAAATAATTTTGGTATACTTGCCGTTCAATTCTAACCAAAATACCTTAAACCATTGACAAACTGTGCATGCCCGCGTTATGGCTAAAAGCATCTATAGACGGTTCATAAGTACTAGCTGTAGCAATGCTTGTTATTTCTCATTCTTTGAGGAGGTTTCGGGAGTCCACACACCTGTTTTAGCGCGGCAGCCACGCTGAGAGATGGATGGGTCGGGGCCACACGGTGGAGACGGACGGCGCGTCATCACTGCGCTCGGTTCTTCTTCTTTTTGGTGATACGGGGGAGTGCATCTGTCTCCTCACAGAGAGGAATCCCGACATCACCTCAGCCATGGTGCGTAACACAGATCCCTGGACACAGTGCTCAGGGAGAGGCAGCTGCCATTATACAGGGGGCTTCCCCCACATTATTCGAGCACCTTTTGGGGTACATAGTTCTGTATGCAAAGTGCAGGCTGTTGCAATCAGGCTTAAGTGCTCTTTAATTAGATCATTACTTCCTGCCCTATTACCAGCTTTGTCCTGACTTTCATTCTGAATCCTACTGTATTCAGAGTAGGTAAGACCCCTGAGCTCGTACTGTGGACCCTTCATCCGAGCAATCACACGTCAGCCTAAACCAGCCCTGCGATCTGGAGGGGTTTTATTTTTTTTAACTTGTATGTTTAAATACGGGAGGTTGAAATATTTGGATGAGCAGTGAAAATTGTGTTTTCGCCTTTCTTAAACAGCAAACAACTAAATAAAATAATTTTAAAGTATTTGACAGCAGGGTGATCGTCCGTTATTTGGGTCTTGCGTCCGTTGTCTGTTATGATCCTTTTATCCATGATTTGTGGGATTGCAGCGAGCTCCCCCCATCTGTAGGAGAGTAGGATCTGCTTACTATGGTTACCTCCACTTCTTTTTGCTGTGTTTCACTTGTTTATCGACTTTAGTCTGGATGTGGCCCTGCTAATCAGGACCCCAGCCTAGCTGTTCTCTCTCTAAATTGATATCCTGTACATTAGGTACCCACCAGATTGGTTACTGGGTTACCCTTGTGAGTCCGGCTAACTTCTCACACCGTCCTCTGCATAAAGCCTCCGAGCTCTGCAGAACTCTGTTTAGGGCACCTCACACTCATCCTCTGGTCTCAAGGCGCACTAGCTGATGTGGGTTGGATCGCCAAAGTATATTGGCGACTTCGGGTACTCTCATACCATCGTTCTATAGAGCCTTAAAACAGATTTTGCAACTTGCTAACCTTTGTTATTTCAAATTCATCTCCAACGCTTCTTTTGAATGGCCTTCTCTGGTGGGCAGAGTTTTAATGAACTATTGCTCTCCATCCTCTGATATAGGGTCTTTCAGGCCCACGAGTCCGGGGTAAAGCAGACTCCTGACGGGTATTCATCTTGGAGTGGGCATCACCAAGTTCTGTGCGATAGAGGTGGAAGCAGAACATTAGGAAAGCATTTGTGATGCTGTACAGCATCTAACTCGCCCCCCCCTCTACTTCCTATCCTGTGCTTTCCTGAGGTGTCGAGGTTCGTGGAGAGAACATGAAGTCCTAAATACAAAGGATCTGTGCACACGTTCTTTTGTTGATAGTATAAATACTGTACGTAATTAGAAAATCACAAAACAAAAACACAATGAGAAATGTTGATTGAAGTATTCTTCCAGTTACGGTTTATTCTTGGTGCCCAGCCAACACGTGTTTCGTCAGGGAGTTACCCTAGACTTCATCAGGGCTCTAACGGGCAGCTTAACAAAAACGTTGAGAAAAGCTCTCCGCCGATTTTACTTCCGTCCCGGCTGTAGATAAATCCAAAGAAAAACCAAAGGTGATGATGGACGGAGCATTGACAATACAAACACTCACCCCCAGTCAACTGATCTGGGTTTAATCCATCACCGTTCTTTAGCTCACTCCGCCACCCCAGTTCAGACATGGCCATATGCAAATCAGTCTGACCCTGTGCCTCATGGGAACAGTCCAGACCGAACTGCCAAGCCATGTCTTCCCTGGACCGGAATCAAGCTTGCCAGGACCGGTTTCTGGCATTACAGCCGTCTTCAGCCGGGCTTGCTTGACTCCAGTGGCAAAGTGAGCAAGGGACTCATGTCTGAGCAAACCCTGCCAACTTAGGGCGAACAAAGAAAAACCAAAGGTGATGATGGACGGAGCGTTGACAATACAAACACTCACCCCCAGTCAACTGATCTGGGTTTAATCCATCACCGTTCTTTAGCTCACTCCGCCACCCCAGTTCAGACATGGCCGTATGCAAATCAGTCTGACCCTGTGCCTCATGGGAACAGTCCAGCCCGAACTGCCAAGCCATGTCTTCCCTGGACCGGAATCAAGCTTCCCAGGACCGGTTTCTGGCATTGCAGCCGTCTTCAGCCGGGCTTGCTTGACTCCAGTGGCAAAGTGAGACATGGTTTGGCAGTTTGGGCTGGACTGTTCCCATGAGGCACAGGGGCAAGGCTGATTTGCATATGACCATGTCTGAACTGGGGTGGTGTGGAGTGCAAAAAAATGATGGATTTAGGCCCGGATCTCTGTACTGGGGTGAATGTATGACATTGTTCTGCATTCTGTCCATCAACAGTTGTTTTTGTAGATAAATCCAGGCAATGTTGTTAGCAAAAAACTGTATTGAAGACTGGTGAGTACCAGATAGCGGAGCGCAGAGATTACCGCTCCCGATTCAAATAGCCAGAATAGCCGCCGCCATTCCTCCTCCCGTGTGTGTCGCGGAAGTGAGTTCGGTCTACTGACTCTAATCTAGATATGTTGCCTCCAGTGCTACATGTCTGACTTTTTGCTAGTGGCACAAATGCAGTCATGTGCTGCAATTGGGAAACTGTGGGCCTGAAGCACGGCCTTACCTCTGGTTGGCCTTATTGTCACTCTTTATTTGCTTGCTTATTCATTGGCTTGTGTGGGCTTTCCTTCCTCTTCTTGTTTGTCCCTCCCCTGGAGCATCGCCATCATAACTGGACCCTCCCAGCTCCAATTCAGAAAGGAAACACCTGTGCATAGAACACTAACTACCCGTTGCATGTTACAAACTGAAAACCGCCTCAGTATTTTACCTAATAGTAAATGGTTTTGAACAGTTTCACTGGGTTTTCCCATTGTTCTGCACTTCATTGCCATCCTAGGTTTGCACTGTATAAATACCATTAATTACTTACATTAAATATCCTTGTACTGCAATCCATCTGACATGGTGAGTTGGGTGATGTTTATGGTGAATTTGTGCCTCAGTCAGGTAAAAATATTCTGCCTACTGATCCAGCGTCACTATAGAAATTCTGTTACTCATGCATCACCATTCACTACCTAATACTCACCATACTAATCAACACCTAGGCCCATACAACTATGACAGAATATCATGAAGCTGAATCATGTGGCCTAATTAATCAAACTATTCAAACCTATATGTACAAATATACAACTGCAGTATAACATTTATATTCATGAATTAACGAAACATTTAATTAGACCACTGAGGCCAATGAATTAAGCTAATGGTAACGACTAAATAATCAAGACCAGCTTGACGTTTTAAGTCTTTTATTTTAAAGTTTCAAAGTTTCAAAATCTTTATTAGCTCATTTATTAATTTCAAGTATTTTCATTAAATCAGTTTTAATCATTTGATTATTGGCTCAAAAGGTCTGGCACTTCAACATTGCACAGAATAAACATTTTAAAGAAAACATCAACCCTAAACCCTAAATTAGCTTTCTGACCTGTAAAAGAAAATAATCATTTATTAATCAATCATGCCTTACGTGTCCAAAGGAAAACGGACAGCACTTCGCCCTCAGGAAACAGTCAGTCCCGCTCCCCTCAAGAGGCCAGGTTTTTATACCTTTCTTACTCACTAATCTAACTAAAAATGATATTTTTACGAAAAGCAGCAACCCAATTGGTTGTCATCCATCAGACCACCGAGAGGCCAACGCATCAGTCTTAGTGACATCATTATGTCATTGTCCATTGACACGAAGCAACACTGACTTCCCAGAGTTGATACATTAAACTAAAAGTTCTCAGTTATTTCCTGCAGGATTTTAGCCAAGCTGCCTCTACAGAACTCGCAGAGTCAGAGCAGGAGGACGCTCCTTCTCGTATAACGTTTCCAAACTCTGGAACTCACTCCCTTTGCAGCTAAGGAACAACCCCAACCTGACCACTTTCCGTAAACAGCTAAAAACCTTGCTGTTTAATGCATAGCAAAGTAACCTCAAGAGGGCCCCATCTGTTTTTTCAGCGCCTGGACGCCTCAGGGCAACTGTAGCGCTTTATAAATCACATTTTCATTTCATTTCATTTCTACACGCTTCCTTGGCCTTGACACTTTTGCTTTCGGAGCTTGATTTACAGATCGTCCATTGTTTGAGCTTCTACACGTTTCCGTGGAAGTTTTTCAATGACAGCACCGATACTGCCATGCTCAGCTCCTCTTTGTCAGGCCAACCAACTTTTCATTAGAACTAGGCCTCAAACCTCACTCGAGCTAGTATTTAAACAAACACAAAAAAGGTGATTAATTCAAGTAAAATAAACCCTTCTGTTACCCACCCTCCATTGCTAATATTTAATCCATTAATATATGTCACCTAGCAGAAGGGCACAAATAAAGCAGCACATTTATAATCTACCATTCTTCATAATGTCCAGCAGGAATCTTCATATATCTGAAAGAGTAAAAAGATGACAAACAAAACACATATAAACAGGCACAAAATAAGACAAACACATAAGCACACATAATGAAAGCACATGCAATAAAATGATCAGCCGCGTTTAATAATGACAAAGACAAAAAGACGAACAAGACAGTATTAATCATATTACAAGACAAACTCGCAAATGCAACAAGAGCACATAATATTAATCCCACGTGTTTGTGAATGTAATTTTACTCTAAGTTGAATTAATAAAACAAAATCATACAACAATTCATTAATAAATTAGTTCATATTACAGAGAATTTACATCGCAAGTCAGAATAAAATGAATTCTGAAACTCGCTCCATCAACTCCCTCATCTGGTGATTTAAAAATCACCAAACAACACCCAAAATTTGGAAATTTTGAACCCAGTTTACAGACATCACATATTGAATTCTTTCAGTATTAGTCTCCCTAAACCCCTTTTTCTGCTGTCTGGTCAACACTTTCAAACTGAGCCCTTCGCATCTCTTCTAATTCATATTCCTTCTCCTGTTCCTTTCTGAGTTTGTAAATCCTCCTCTTTTCTTTCTGATGCTTCTTTCTCTTGTGAATCATGCAACTAATTTTTAGCAGCATTATCACTATAATGACGACAATAACTGGATAGAGCACTTTGCCAATGATGGAGCTTCCAACTTCTGAAAACCATTCTTTTATTGCCTCCATTCTTTTGCCTATTCGTTCTGTGAAACTTTCTTCTTCCAGGGGTTCTATTTCTTCATGAAACTGAGTAATATTCTTAATAAGCGTCTCTATATTCCAACTCTTGTCAGGAATATAATACAACAATGTTGGACATGTAAGACCCCACAAACTCCTCCCTCTTTTGCAAACAGAATGTCTAATGCAAGACGATTCTGCATACCCATGCTCCTAGTAGCAACAAGTTCTGTATTGACTAATTGAAAACCACTTGCAGTATCTGTTGACAATCTATCTACGATTGTAGAAACCTTTCTGATTTTAATTGAATTCATGGTAATTCCTACCATAGGAATGACAGCACCAAAAATGTCTCCCAGGACTTCTGTAAAACTTTCTCTTTTATACCTATTCAGATGTTCACCAAATTCAAAAGTACCTTTTTAGGTTTTGACTGGCCATGCGCTTTGCGCATGTGCCAAAAAACCTCTTGAGTTGTGTGTGTGGGTCGGGATACGCCCCCTCCTCCGATTGGCTAGCTCCATAAATGGAGGCTAGCCATTGAACGAGGGGCCTGTCCGTCAATGCCGGACCAGATACTGGGGCGTTCCCGAGATTCTTTGGCTTTTGCCGACGTCACGCGACGTCAGCCAAAAGCCGGGAACGCCCCCGAATCTGGTCCGGCATTGCCGGCACCTGCCTCTGCCTTCCTGCTCGGGACATTGCACAAAAGTCGCTCGATAGCCCCTCCCTCCCGCTCCGTGGCAGCCCGTCTCCCTCCCTCTCCTCAGGCCGGCCAGCCGAAGGAAGCAGCCGTCCGCCTCCAGCCAGGGCCGCGCTGGGATTGGCCCAGCCGGCCGAGCCTCCACTACGTCATCGGGAGGAGGAGTGGAGAGCAGGAAGCAAGAGATCTGCCGGAAGATGTCCAGGTGAGTGCTTTGTTTTTTAGTTTGTTGCTTTGTCCGTGTGTGTGTGTCTGTTCCCGCCCCTCACCCTCCCGCTGTCAGTGTGTGGCGGTTCCCGACCCCCCTCCCGCTCTTCGTGCCTTTCCGCCCCCCCTCCTCCGTTTACCTCGTGTGTGGCTGTTCCCGACCCCCCTCCCGCTCTTCGTGCCTTTCCGCCCCCCTCCTCCGTTTACCTCGTGTGTGGCCGTTCCCGACCCCCCTCCCGCTCTTCGTGCCTTTCCTCACTAACCTTTCTCTTGTACCCGCTCGGTGCACTCTTGTGAGGACCCCTCACAACACCGATTCTGCCGAGACCGGCCCCAATCATGCGATCTGCCGTCTGAAACCAGCTCTCCCTCACTAACCTTTCTCTTGTACCCGCTCGGTGCACTCTTGTGAGGACCCCTCACAACACCGATTCTGCCGAGACCGGCCCTAATCATGCGATCTGCCTCCTCCCGCCAATCACACTTCAGATGCCAACCCCATCTCAGCCCTACCCAGAGATCCCTCGAGACAACACCCTGCACGGGACATTCGCCCACCTAACCCTCAACTTCTCCCTCCACCAGTTCTGCCACCTTCTCTCCCACTGTGCCCCTCCCTGCCCGCCGAAGGTTCATGGTGGTCGCCGAAGCATCGCGGAACATGCAGGTAGTCGAGTGCGCTCCTCTTTAACAAGAAAGTTGTGAAGCCCGAAGCGTTCCTGTGGGGTGTCTTCCGAATCGACGGGGTTCAAGATGCCGCCACCGACGCCGCCTCCTCTCTTCCCGATGGGGGCGTTCTCACCCGACCGGTGCCTAAAGGGGGAGATGTCACGGCTGCTCTCTAGAGGACGCCCCACGCCATCAGCTGACCTCTGCATGGATGTACATTGACCCGAGAAGAGGGCGCCAAGGATGACCTAGTCTCCTGTGGGTGAACGGTGTAGCCTGTCGGAAGACTTTATGCCCACCCTGCAGCATGGCACCTGTTCTGGGGCACCCGACAGTGCCCGAGCCCGAAGAGGGCACATGGTAATCATGCCAAAGCATGTGTTCAACCGAGGAAAGGCAGAGCAAGCGTGGGCAGAGGTCAAAACTGACAGATTTCTCAACGTGGACATGTGATTTACAGGTGATACAGAAGCCACAACACTCATTTACAACCATACACAGAGTGCCTCATGCCACCTCACCCCCTCTGTGCCAGCCTGTCTCCGAAGACACCCCCTGCTTGTTAATGAATGCGGCCGTGTGTTTTACAGCTGGCACTGAAGCCAAGCCCCCCACACGCACACGGCCACATAAACAACCCTCTGCTTGAAGGGCTGTCTGTCTGTGCCAGCCTCTGGCAGGACGGCTGCTCGTGAAAATGTCCCACTATGTTGCTAAACGTGTCCCTGCGATCTGAACACACATGGAAGCGTGCACTCCTGCCTGCATGTGTGTCTTCTCGGGTCAATGACCCTGCGATTCAAACGCACTTGGTGAAATCTAATTATAGCATCCCATGTGCGTTTACAGGCATTTGCATGAAAAATCCCTCGGTATGAATAAATACAAGCTAGGAAAAGGACCGTGCATGACTTTCACCCGCCTTTGTCCCATTTCAATTTACAAATGTGGGAGAAACTTCATTGTTTGAAGGGTGCTGAGAAAGGAACAACGTAATTTACATTGCAAATGTAAATGACACCCATAGCGGATTCAGAAACCCTGTGCGACCTGTGATGACCGTGACGATGACGCCGACGGTGAGGTAATCTGATTGCATGGAGTACGGGAGGTGGTTGTGTGCACTAGTTTGTAGGTAGCAACTTATTATTCCCCTTTGAATAGACGCGTAAGAAGGAGCTTAAGCGTCAAGAGATTGATAATGATATTAGACCAAGAGTCCACTGTCCCAAGAACGCATTATTGCCCCAATCTGAGTTTAGATGAAGAGCGATTTTTCATTTGTAATAGCACACGTGCAGTTACAGGCCAGTATGGGAATGTTTTTAACGTTTATACAGAGCAGGATGTTGCTGGAAGCAATACACGTCCAGATAGAAATCGGGGCGTACTTAATAGAGAATTATAAAGATCGATGACTCATCAAAATATAGAGCTTATAGTAAATTGGGTCATTTGGTACCAAGACCAGTTACTACTTAACCCAGAGTGCATTATACCATGCATAAATGCACACAAATCAAAAATTAAAGAGACATAGTGTAAAATTCTGTTGTAAATAATGTGCTCAGGTATGTGTGTATTTGGTAAATTGTTATAATAAGCTAGAAGACATTAGGAGAGGCAGGGCTTCAAAAAACATGATGTGTTGCTCTGCTTTTTAGGTTTTGACTGTTCTGTTTAAGGAAAGCAAAAGAAGTGATGGGTCGACTTCATGAAATAATGTCAGCCACCAGTAATCGTGTGCCCCTGTTGCCTGCGTGTGCCTCCGTGTGCCCCTGTTGCCTGCTTGTACCTCCGTGTGCCCCTGTTGCCTGCTTGTGCCTCCGTGTGCCCCTGTTGCCTGCTTGTGCCTCCGTGTGCCCCTGTTGCCTGCTTGTGCCTCCGTTTTCGTGCCCCTGTTGCCTGCTTGCGCCTCCGTGTGCCCCTGTTGCCTGCTTGTGCCTCCGTGCGCCCCTGTTGCCGGCTTGTGCCTCCGTGTGCCCCTGTTGCCTGCTTGTGCCTCTGTGTGCCCCTGTTGCCTGCTTGTGCATGGAGTACGGGAGGTGGTTGTGTGCACTAGTTTGTAGGTAGCAACTTATTATTCCCCTTTGAATAGACGCGTAAGAAGGAGCTTAAGCGTCAAGAGATTGAGAATGATATTAGACCAAGAGTCCACTGTCCCAAGAACGCATTATTGCCCCAATCTGAGTTTAGATGAAGAGCGATTTTTCATTTGTAATAGCACAGTGCAGTTACAGACCAGTATGGCAATGTTTTTAACGTTTATACAGAGCAGGATGTTGCTGGAAGCAATACACGTCCAGATAGAAATCGGGACGTACTTAATAGAGAATTAATAGTTATCAAGATTGATGACTCATCAAAATAAAGAGCTTATAGTAAATTGGGTCATTTGGTACCAAGACCAGTTACTACTTAACCCAGAGTGCATTATACCATACATAAATGCACACAAATCAAAAATTAAAGAGACATAGTGTAAAATTCTGTTGTAAATAATGTGCTCAGGTATGTGTGTATTTGGTAAATTGTTATAATAAGCTAGAAGACATTAGGAGAGGCAGGGCTTCAAAAAACATGATGTGTTGCTCTGCTTTTTAGGTTTTGACTGTTCTGTTTAAGGAAAGCAAAACAAGTGATGGGTCGACTTCATGAAATAATGTCAGCCACCAGTAATCGTGTGCCCCTGTTGCCTGCGTGTGCCTCCGTGTGCCCCTGTTGCCTGCTTGCACCTCCGTGTGCCCCTGTTGCCTGCTTGTGCCTCCGTGTGCCCCTGTTGCCTGCTTGTGCCTCTGTGTGCCCCTGTTGCCTGCTTGTGCCTCTGTGTGCCCCTGTTGCCTGCTTGTGCCTCTGTGTGCCCCTGTTGCCTGCTTGTGCCTCCGTTTTCGTGCCCCTGTTGCCTGCTTGTGCCTCCGTTTTCGTGCCCCTGTTGCGTGCTTGTGCCTCCGTGTGCCCCTGTTGCCTGCTTGTGCCTCTGTGTGCCCCTGTTGCCTGCTTGTGCCTCCGTGTGCCCCTGTTGCCTGCTTGTGCCTCTGTGTGCCCCTGTTGCCTGCTTGTGCCTCTGTGTGCCCCTGTTGCCTGCTTGTGCCTCTGTGTGCCCCTGTTGCCTGCTTGTGCCTCTGTGTGCCTCTGTTGCCTGCTTGTGCCTCTGTGTGCCCCTGTTGCCTGCTTGTGCCTCCGTGTGCCCCTGTTGCCTGCTTGTGCCTCCGTTTTCGTGCCCCTGTTGCCTACTTGTGCCTCCGTGTGCCCCTGTTGCCTGCTTGTGCCTCTGTGTGCCCCTGTTGCCTGCTTGTGCCTCCGTGTGCCCCCGTTGCCTGCTTGTGCCTCCGTGTGCCCCCGTTGCCTGCTTGTGCCGCCGTGTGCCCCTGTTGCCTGCTTGTGCCTCCGTGTGCCCCTGTTGCCTGCTTGTGCTGTGTGGGTGTGTGTGGAGGGCTCTGTGTGGCTGTGTGTGTGGGAAGCTTTGTGTGGCTGTGTGTGTGGGATGCTTTGTGTGGCTGTGTGTGGGGGGGCTTTGTGTGGCTGTGTTTGTGGGGGGCTCTGTGTGGCTGTGTGTGTGGGGGGCTCTGTGTGTGTGTGTCCTTTGCGAGAGATAAAGCTAGTGGCATTGTAAATGACAATGCCATTTATTTATGTTAAAAAAACATAAATAAAAATAATGTCGAGAGCAATGCCAATAGCTCTAACTTTAACAAAGGCGAAACCATTGCATTGTAAATGCTTGTTCATTTCTGTCAACATGAAAAAATTTTGGAAAAACTAATCCAAGATAGCATGTCCCATACCAATGGTCTGGGAGGCTAAAATACGCCTTATTGCCACAAATAAAATAAATTCCAGGAAAAATTGGATCCTTACCACCTTTAAATCCCCATCCCCCTATGATACGATAGGTATCCTCACATTGACTAGCACCCACAAAAAAGTTATCATAAAGTGTGTTATCTCGCCTAATGCAAAATGTACCACTAACTGGTTCATCTATATGTATGGCTGCATTTGTGTTAACACCATTTAGTTTAGCATCCTCCATTTGCCAGTACTTGGACTTAGCATGTTTAAGCATCTCATTTATCTTGTAAACAGCCCTTCTCTCCTCAACCATGTTCAGGAAAGTCTTTTCTTCTGCTCTCATTTTGCATGTTAAATTATTTCTATACGCATATTCGTAATTAAGTTCATTAGTGACTATAAAGAATTCCCTCATCTGTTTCGCAGGTCTTACTTTGTTTAAGCTATTTACAACTTTGAGATTTGCAAAAACCTCATCAAAATCCGAGTAATAATACTCCAAACGACCAGTTTGATAAAACAAGCTAGCAATTACACTGCAAGTAATGCCATAAGTGAGAGGTAACATATTATACGTAACCCCCTCTGAAACAGAAGCAGGCAGCTTCACACAGACATAACAATCTTTAACATTCATTACTTTAACATATTCAGACAGAAGCTTTGAAAATGAATTGCTATAGAAATCTCCAACAGATCTATCTTGATGGATCTCTGGATTATGCTCAATAACTCTGCTAGACTTGCCAGCATGTTTCTCATGTTTAGTCTCTGCCTTACTTGTTATGTTAGTCTTGAGTTTTTGTTTGTCAATACCAAAAGGGCAAACTACAGCTAATATTAGCCAAACTATAATTAATAAAACCACACAAATCGCAGTCATTTTGCAACACCTTCTCAAGATAGAACACCTTGAAGTATCAGAACTAGGCATTCTCAAAAATGAAACAAAAATTTAAAATGATGTAAATTAACTAAAATGTAAATGTAAAACTAAACTATAAAACTATACCCCCCTTTTTAATTTTTTTTTTTTCAAAGAACCCTAAACAGCTTTTCTTCGACCTTTCGTCACATGAATATGTGCTTTTCAACTAAACACAATTTCTTCGACCTAAAGTCATCTAACACATTTTCTTCAGCCTTATGCCAGGAAACAAAACCCTTATCTAAAATTTAAACATCACCAATCTTTATCACTAGCTTCTTCCAAGTCTTCCTGACTGCTACTTTCCACCTCAACTATTGGTGGGATTATAATGTATGCCCACTCTGGAGACTTATACTTTTGATTTGGCTTTATCACTCTTTTTGTCTTACGGGTGATCACTTCAATTTTCTTATTATTCTTGTTTTTCTTATCAGAATCTTCTTTTTGACTAGAAACTTCGTTGATTTGCTCTTTTGATTTCTTCACCAGTTTGAATTTCAAATTATCTTCAGGCCAAATATCTCCTTTCCTCAGGATTTTCTTCTTTGGCACGTTTTCATTACATTCAGCTTTCCAATCTCTTTTTCTGAATTTTCTTATTTCAAATTCTTCATCACTCCCATCAGTGTCTGAATCTGATACTTCAAATCTGTACCTAGAAACTTCTTTACTCTGCAGCTTCACTCCATTAGGAACATCATCATCCTTATAGCTGGTACTTGGTAATTCTTGCTCTTCTTCAGGAATCACCTTTAGCTTCCCAGTTTCAGGTTTCTTGCTCCTGCACACAGAGTTACTTCTTTGCCTTTCAATACTCTTCTGGATTAGATTTTCATCTTGCTCAGAATCTTCTGCTCCTGAATCTCCTTTTTCCCTTTGAGATTCTTTTTCTAGCTAGTCTTCATCAACACCTTGATCTCCAGTTTCGATATTCAGATCTTCTTCAATCAAGGTCTGATTCTCATCTAGATTTTCTTGATGTTGATTTTCTTGCTGATCATCAGACTCGGGATTTTCTGGATCTCTTTCTGAATCTGAATTAGTTGTTGCCTCACTGTCTTCATCAGGATTCTCAGGAGGTGGTACACGAATTGTATGACTCGCATGCACCCACCTTTTCAGCCCTCTACACTTAACAGCATTTGTAGTGACCAAAATAATTTGTCTTGCCTTTTGCCACCTGGGTACTAGACAGTTTCTTCTTCGATGAACTTTAGTCCTCACCCAGTCTCCCGGCAACAAATCATGAGCTTGCTCTTTTTC
Organism: Lissotriton vulgaris; assembly: GCF_964263255.1. Lineage (NCBI taxonomy): Eukaryota > Metazoa > Chordata > Amphibia > Caudata > Salamandridae > Lissotriton > Lissotriton vulgaris. The sequence continues at coordinate 143,677 of NW_028248849.1, forward strand.
CTTTGAAATTACATCTGTTCCCACCTGATGAAATACAGAATTAACTACATCAGAAAGATTCTGACAGTACTCAATTATTGCATTATCATTAATACTCAATAGTTTGCCAATTGGAACATATGCTTGCCTCATCACTCTTCCCATTAGAATATCATGAGGACTAAGGCCTGTCTTTTTCTCTGGAGTGCTTCTCAATGTCATCAGAACAAGTGGAAGAGCATCTGTCCACTTTACTCCTGTGGCTAGACACATTTTTGAAATCCTGTTTTTGATAGTTCCATTTATCTGTTCAACAACACCTGATGCTTCTGGTCTGTATGCACAATGCCGCTTTTGTTGAATGTTTAAAGCTTCACAAATTAATTTCATCAATCTGTTTTCAAAATGGGTTCCGCAATCACTTTCAATGGTCACTGGAAATCCATACCTAGGTATGATCTCCCTCAAAAGCAATTTTGCCACAGTGACTGAGTCATTGTGACGAGTTGGGAAAGCTTCCACCCATCTTGAAAACAGACAAACAAACACAAGCACATATTTTAGCCTATTGTGCATCGGCATCTCAATGAAATCCATCTGCAATCTGGGAAATGGACCACCCTCCCGTCCTATGGTTCCCATGCTTACAACAGTTTTCCTATTTGGATTCATCTGTTGACAGGTCAAACATCTTTGGCAAAGTGACTCTGCAATGATTCTAAATTTTGGACTGAACCATGTTTCTCTGAATAGCCTAATCATTGAATCTCTTCCCAAATGCCCTGGACCATGATACATCCGTGCCATGTCAGCAACCATGCAGTTTGGCATTACAGGTCTTCCATCTTTGTAAACCCAAACTCCATCTTCCTCTCTCTGTCTGCATTCTGCCTTTAACCATGAGTTTTTCTCTTCATCTTCTGCCTCATCTTGTAAATCTTTTACCTCCTGCCATGTTTCAACTACAGATATTAGCATGAGAGAATTCAACATGTGACTTTTGTCTTTTTCCCGATTGATTGAATAATTGTTCTTTGCGCAGTACCTCGCGATCTCGTCTGCGTATGCATTTCCTTTAGTGATGTAATCATCACCTTTCTTATGAGCTGCACACTTGACAACAGCAATTTGTTCTGGTAACTGAATGCCATCGATCAATCTCTTGATCAATTTTGCATTTCTAATTGGCGTACCTGCAGAGGTCAAATAACCTCTTTGAGACCATAGCTGCCCATGGTCATGAACTACGCCATATCCATACTGACTATCAGTCACTATGGTTACCTTTTTGCCAGCTGCTTTTTCACAAGCTCTAAATAGACCAATTAGCTCTGCGATCTGAGCAGAACGAATTCCATCAAGAGGTGAACCTTCAACAACCTCTGAGACTGTGCACACTGAATATGCTGCTCTCAGAATCCCTTCATCAGTTCTCAAGCAGGAACCATCCACAAAGTACACTAGATCTGATTCAGGCAAAGGAACATCTTTAATGTCCTGTCGTGGTTTTGTGCAGTAATCTACAACATCCAGACATTCATGATCAATGTCATTTTCATTATTTGCCTCAGTAACAACTCCATCTGGCAATAATGTGGAAGGATTTAAGTTCACACATCTTGCAATAGAAACATTATCTGATCCCAGAATTGTTTTTTCATATTTTGTCAGTCTGCTACTTGTCAAATGCTGAGTTTTACTTCTAGTAAGAAGAATTTCAACTGAACGAGGTACATATACTTTTACAGGAAATCCCATAACGATACCCTCACTTTGTTCAAGACTTACACTTGTTGCAGCCACTGCTTTTAAGCAACCTGGCAAAGCTTTCGCAACAGGATCCAAAACAGCTGAGAAATATGCAATTGGCTTCCTCAGTTTTCCATGTCTCTGTATCAAAACAGACAATGCACATCCTTCCCTTTCGCTGCAATACAGCTCAAATTCTTTCTCATAATCTGGCATACCCAGAGCTGGAGCTTCACATAAGCTTCTTTTTAGTTGTTCAAAAGCTTCCAGTTCAATTTTTGACAATCTGATCGGATCTTTTATGTCTGCTTTAGTCAGTCTTTGCAGTGGTTTTGCAATTACTGAAAATCCACTAAACCATTGTCGACAGTAACCAACCATTCCCAGAAACATTCTGACCTGTCTTTGTGTTGTCGGTGGCTGTATTGCTCGAATCATTTTGATTCTTTCAATTGTCACTTGTCTTGTTCCCTTTGCAATTCTGTGATCAAGATATTTTACTTCTTGTTTACAAAACTGCAATTTCGCAGGTGACACTTTATGTCCCTCATCTGCCAATCGATTTAAAAGGGTAATGGTATCAGTTACACAATTTTCTCGTGTTTTTGCTGCCACAAGAAAATCATCAATGTACTGAACCAGTGTAGAATTACCAGGCAATATCAGATCTTCCAGAGATTTCTTTAATAACTGATTAAAGATAGATGGACTCTCAGTATACCCCTGTGGGATACGACACCATGCTAAGATGCGATTCTGGAACCTGAATGCAAAAATTTGCTGGCTTTCGGGATGCAATGGAACTGTAAAGAAGGCACTACACAGGTCAATGACCGTGTACCATTCTGCATCATGCGGAATCTGATAAAGAATTACCGCAGGGTTTGGAACAATTGGGCAACATGGAACAACAATTTGGTTAATTTTTCTCAGGTCCTGAACAATTCTATATGTTCCGTTTGGCTTTTTAATACCCATAATCGGTGAATTACATGGGCTACTCTCAATTTCTTTTAACACACCTTGACTTATGAATTTTTCAATCACTGGAATGACACCTTCAATTGTCTCAGCTTTCATTTTGTATTGAGGAACATTTGGAAAATCTATTCCCTGCTTTACTGTAATTTTTACTGGATCTACATTTTTCATAAGACCCATGTCATTTCCAGTTAAATCCCAAATTTCTGGATTAACCGGCTTTTTGAGTTCTTCTGGCAAATTATTTTTATCAAAAACAGGAAACAGTAATTTCTTTTCTTCATCAACCATCAACATTGTCAATTTATAAAGCCCATCTTCTTCTGATGTTTGCATTTCAATGCCATCTGGTGAGCAATATATTCTGCATATTCATTTTGCATAATATATCACGACCCAACAGATTCACAGGACTGCTGTCACAAACTAGAAACCTGTGTTTATCTTTGAAATTTCCAATTTCCACATTAACTGGTTCTGTCAGACTTGTTTTAATTTGCTGATTAGCTACACCTACAACTTGGATGGACTCACCAGAGAGAGGAAGGTTTTCTATTTCTGCTGATCTAACAGTGGAACGGGTAGCACCTGTATCCACAAGGAAAGTGACATCAACATCATTCACTTTACCATTCACAAATGGACCAGAATGATCTACCTCAAGAGTGGGTCCAAGCACACACTCTTCTTCCTCTGTCAGGCACCGTCATGAATAATCTTCTGAAGAATCGCTCTCTTCTTTATCTTTCAGCCAAAATTGAGAAGCATTTGACATGTTAACTCTTGACACATTAATTACCTGATTACCTCCACAGAAACCTGTTTCGGGTGTAAATCTCTGAGCATTAGCACTATTAGGGAATGGTGCTTGTGGTACCTGACTCTGCTGAATTTGGCTCTGCTGTATCTGGTTCTGCTGAATCTGGCTCTGCTGATTTGCTACCTATCGCTGTAGCTGTCGCTGCTGACTTAACTTGTTTAACTGTTGCTGTAGCTGTTGCTGTTGCTGCTGATTTAACTCACACTGCACCTGTGGATTCAATGAATTATTTTTAAAATTTCTGGGCGGGTTTTTACACTCACGTTTCCAGTGTCCAATCTCGCTGCAATTAAAACATGGGAGCTTTTGTTTTAGCTCTTCAACATTTACATTAAATTTAGGCTTGTTATTATTATTAAAATTATTCTTAAATTTGCCTTGATTCTGCTGCTGCATAGAAGCTAACTGCTGTTGTTGCTGCTCTGCTACCTTCACTTGTGCCCACATTGCTTTTTCTTTGAAGTTTTTCTGCTTTGCATCTATTTCATCACTGCAATATTTTGCTTTTCTCAGGATGTCATCAACTGAAAGTGATTGCCAACACACAATCCCGTTTTTGATCATTTCGCCAATTTCAGGTCTCAGGCCATAAACAAATCTGTAAATAAAGTGGCTCATGTCCTTTTCACTTAATTTTTCATAGCCACTGTACTGTTTGAAGACTGACAGTAACCTTTCATGAAATGAATGAACTGACTCCTTTGGTTCCTGATTTGTTCTGTCAATTTTAACCCAGTCCACTTCTTTCGGGGAAATCTTTCCTTTCAGCCAATAAATTACTTTATTATAAATGTCCATGACATCTTTTGATGGGGCACCTGTAATTGTGTCTCGGGCAGGTTCTTCTTTTGGCCAATCCACAGAAATTTTGCATTCTGTCCAAAGATCTGATGGGACAACAATGTCAAAGAATCCATCCAGATCAATCCACAGAACTTTTGACACTTTTATAAATCTGTCTACCTGTCGGTACCATTCAACTGGCTTCTCTCTCAGACGAGGGAAATCATTGGTAAACAGCAAAATATCCTGTCTGGACCAAGGAACATGTACATACCCTCCTCCTGCTATTTCCCTCATTGGAAATTCTGAAACCACTTCGTTTCTCCTTTTATCTTGTTCTTCTTTATTCTTTGACCATTTTATTCTCCATTTACCTAATTCACCTAGTTTTCTGAGAAAACTTATTAATTCTTTTATATGGGCCATCCTTCCAGCAGCATTGAGGTTGTCAATATCCCTTTCAGAAAAATCCACTCTGTAGTGTTTTTGCAAATGTTTCTGTTTACTCAAATCAATTTCTAATTCAGCAGCCATTTCTTCCAGTTGTTCATACCTGTTTTTCGTTTTCCATTGAATACTTTTGCAAATAAAAAGGAGTTCATCATCCTGATACAATTTCAAACTGTCAGTACCAATTGTGCCAATAATCAATTCTTCTAAATCAGCTTTTAATTTTGCAACATCAAGCTTTTTATAATCAGGAGCTTCTGGTGACAATGCATTTTGGGTTAAATCTATTCTATTTAGGCGTCTTTCTAACGGACCTGGATCTGATTCTGCCACAGATGGTGTTTGCGAACCTGACAGACTCCCATTTAGAGTTAAATTTGGCATTATAGATTTTTCTCTATGAATTTCCGAAAGTTCCGAATAAAATCTTTCAGCCACTTTTTGAATTTCTGCATTTAATGGAACCGTCAAAGCAGTATGTCTATTTTCTCCTTGATCGAAAACTGGTACAACAGGACCAATAGTTACTGGTACTGTCACTGCTTCCATGCTTTTTGTCAATTGTTGAATTAAATCTTCCTTCCCTTTATTGTAACTGGAAATTTCTGGCATGTTAGCAAGTATTCTTTCCTGATTTCTCACAAAATTATTTTCCTGCTGAGAAAATCTATTTTCTCCAGGTGTACTACAATTATTTGTTGACCCTACTCTTTCAGGTAATTTTAAAAATCTGGGTGAGCCGTCCTCAGCTTCCCTAGGAGGTGCACTTGGAGAGGTTCCTGTAGAAGCTCTCGGGGTAGATTGAGAACCTACTTGATAAGGTGGTGGTTTGCGTTTAGTTGCATAAATGTCTTCTAAAACTGCATCATCTAATTCCTCATCAAGTCTTTTTTGAGCTTTCTTTTGTTCTAAATCTTCAGTAATCATTATTCTCACTGGATACAGACCATCATACATGTCTGCTTTTCTCCAGCGTCTCACTTTGTCTTCATGTGTCTCTCTACTTAGAATATACTTCGAATTTCTAGGTGCTAAGCATTTGCTTTCACGCTCAAGTTCCATCATTTCAACTTCCCATTCAACCAATGCCTCAAATTGTGTAGGTCTTGGCTTCGGCACAAGATCCATCATTTTTCCTCTTAAATTTCTCAAAACTTTCATATTAAATAACCCATCTTCCGGCCAGGCTAATACGCCATCACCTTTTGTGTAATGCATCCAATTATCAAACCAAATTACAGTATGATAACCATATTCACCTTCCATATAGGCTGCGGGTGTTTTGTACTTATGAAGTAATTTACCACCACGCGTTTCAATTTTCTTGTCAGGTTTAAACAAATTTTTCACTTTCTGAAACCATGAAGGCTTCTTTATCTCAGTATCATTCCAATAACTCATGTTTTAAATCAAAATTGTTTATTCCGAAAGCTTCGAAATGTTTTCTTGGTGTTCCGCTATTCTAGCCAATCCGTGCACGAAAGACACCAACAAGCCAATCAGGTTAGGCTACGTCACCACCTTGCTTAACCAATAGAAATACAGTATTCAGAACTGACCAATCTAGTACGAGCTCGTCACTGTCACATGAACCAATCAGTGCGCTTCCTGAGACGTATGTTATCCAATCACAGCGCGAACCGAAATGACGTACACTGCCGCTGCAGCTTCTCTGCGTGTTATTCCGTAACCTCACCCCTCCTTCACAAAAAATTTTCACAGCGCCATTTTAAACAATACTTTCCAATGAATTTTAATTAGTAACTACAAATAAACAAATCACTTGTCTGTTTCGCTAACAAAGTGATACTTTTACAAACATTCAGAACTTTCTTCGCATAAAATAGACAACGCTATTTCTATACGATCATTCGCGCATTCAAACAGAAACCCTAATCATACACACAAAATCTTGGCAGGACTTGAACCAACCACAGAAAACGTCAAACATTAATAAGAATAGACAACGCTATCTCATCCTTCTCTCAAGCGTGGATAAATCCTATTACTCTTTTCACAAAAAGTTTTAAAACAGGCTCACCAGGTCCCTATGCTTAATGCTACGATTTCATAGGCAATCCTCACTATTACATTCGATCAGTCACATCTAAGGTCCCTAAACTTGTGTTGTACGTCCACAACACGTGATATATTCTATACCACAATTTTGAAACAGAACAAATGCACTGTGTAACTCTTCTAGTCACACTACTCTTTGCCAGCAAATAACCAGGAATTTTTCACACTGCTGGAAAAATCCTTTCGACTACATACAACAAGTGAACAAACCTAACAACATTTTTCAGACATGCATCCTATGTAATTAACATGTAACATGTATGTTACCATAGGAACCGGAATCTGCTACCAAAAGAATTGATCCAGCGTCACTATAGAAATTCTGTCACTCATGCATCACCATTCACTACCTAATACTCACCATACTAATCAACACCTAGGCCCATACAACTATGACAGAATATCATGAAGCTGAATCATGTGGCCTAATTAATCAAACTATTCAAACCTATATGTACAAATATACAACTGCAGTATAACATTTATATTCATGAATTAACGAAACATTTAATTAGACCACTGAGGCCAATGAATTAAGCTAATGGTAACGACTAAATAATCAAGACCAGCTTGACGTTTTAAGTCTTTTATTTTAAAGTTTCAAAGTTTCAAAATCTTTATTAGCTCATTTATTAATTTCAAGTATTTTCATTAAATCAGTTTTAATCATTTGATTATTGGCTCAAAAGGTCTGGCACTTCAACATTGCACAGAATAAACATTTTAAAGAAAACATCAACCCTAAACCCTAAATTAGCTTTCTGACCTGTAAAAGAAAATAATCATTTATTAATCAATCATGCCTTATGTGTCCAAAGGAAAACGGACAGCACTTCGCCCTCAGGAAACAGTCAGCCCCGCTCCCCTCAAGAGGCCAGGTTTTTATACCTTTCTTACTCACTAATCTAACTAAAAATGATATTTTTACGAAAAGCAGCAACCCAATTGGTTGTCATCCATCAGACCACCGAGAGGCCAACGCATCAGTCTTAGTGACATCATTATGTCATTGTCCATTGACACGAAGCAACACTGACTTCCCAGAGTTGATACATTAAACTAAAAGTTCTCAGTTATTTCCTGCAGGATTTTAGCCAAGCTGCCTCTACACGCTTCCTTGGCCTTGACACTTTTGCTTTCGGAGCTTGATTTACAGATCGTCCATTGTTTGAGCTTCTACACGTTTCCGTGGAAGTTTTTCAATGACAGCACCGATACTGCCATGCTCAGCTCCTCTTTGTCAGGCCAACCAACTTTTCATTAGAACTAGGCCTCAAACCTCACTCGAGCTAGTATTTAAACAGACACAAAAAAGGTGATTAATTCAAGTAAAATAAACCCTTCTGTTACCCACCCTCCATTGCTAATATTTAATCCATTAATATATGTCACCTAGCAGAAGGACACAAATAAAGCAGCACATTTATAATCTACCATTCTTCATAATGTCCAGCAGGAATCTTCATATATCTGAAAGAGTAAAAAGATGACAAACAAAACACATATAAACAGGCACAACATAAGACAAACACATAAGCACACATAATGAAAGCACATGCCATAAAATGATCAGCCGCGTTTAATAATGACAAAGACAAAAAGACGTACAAGACAATATTAATCATGTGTTACAAGACAAGCTCGCAAATGCAACAAGAGCACATAATATTAATCCCATGTGTTTGTGAATGTAATTTTACTCTAAGTTGAATTAATAAAACAAAATCATACAACAATTCATTAATAAATTAGTTCATATTACAGAGAATTTACTTCGCGAGTCAGAATAAAATGAATTCTGAAACTCGCTCCATCACTACTTTTGAAAATCTTTTTCTAAATGATGTTTCAAAAATATAATGAAAAGTATCTGTAAACGCAGTTCTGCTACTTGTTAAAAATTTAATTTTATTGTTGAAGTGCCACTGCTAGCAATTTCCTTGATATTTTTTTTTTTACATTACTGCTTTTGTCAATATTTTCTTCAGTTTGCTGAAGTTATGGTATTTCATGAGCAATACTAAACCTTTATTTTTGTAAAAAAAAATGTGTAGCCTGGTCCTGTGCAAGTGCTACTAATGTTGGTGCATCCAGCCAATCTCCAGTAACGCTGTTGCTCCTAGAGCGGCTGGTTCGACTGTCCGACAAAGGTACAGTTTTGAAACTATCAGGATCTATCAGAAGTCCACTTTTTTTAGCACAATGCATTATACACACAGTGAAAAATACATTTGAACTGTCTTTTTAATCCTCCAAGATCGCACTACTTTGTAATCTGTCAGTCCCCTTTGCTGATCTGTAAATCGAGGTCATTTTGTAGATTGTAGCTTACTGTGCAACTAGGGTTAACCCTTTTCAAACACAGATTGTAAAGTCTTCAATTTCATTTGATTTGATTTGATTTGATTGATTTGATTTGAAGATTTATAAAGCGCGCAAATGCCCATAGGCGTCTTTGCGCTGGGTGAAGTAGGGGACCGAAGCTGCTAAACATTTATGCCCACATGCATCAAACTCCCGTTTTGCGATTCCAAATTTGCGATTTTTACCGAATCGCAAATAAGGAATCACAAAACGGGATGCATTATTGAAAGTGCATAATATTTGCGATTCGGTAAAAATCGCAATTTTTACCGAATCGCAAATATTATGCGAATTCAAATTTACGATTTCGCAATTCCCATTGATTCCTATGGGCCAAAAATCCCATAGGAATCAAAGGTAATTGCGAATTCGCAAATTTGAATTCGCAAAATGTTGATGCATTCCATGGGTGCAGGGGGGGGTCCAAAGGACCCCCCCACTGCACCCCTGAAATTTATTTTAAAATGGATGTTTCACACACACATGTCCTAAGGACATGTGTGTAACATGACAGTGTTTAAAATGCTGATTTGAGCATTTTAAACATTTTTCGCAAATTACCACGAGGTTCAACCTCGTGGTAATTTGCACTTGCAATCTTCAAATTCGCAATTTTTTTAAGAATGATGCATTGCATTTAAGGAATCGCAAAATTGCGATTCCTTAAATGCAATCACATTTGAGAAAATCGCAAAATTAGCGATTTTCAACAAAAACAAATGATGAATCTCAAAAAGCATTTTTGGAATCGCAAACGGCCGATTTTAAGGAATCGCACCGTTTGCGACTCCAAAAATGCTTGATGCATGTGGCCAAATGTATACTAACCAGCAGTGAATAGCCATGTCTTTATCTCTTTCCGGAAGGAGAGCAGCGAGGGGCTGTTTTTAATTGCAATTGGGAGCAGATTCCATGCCTTTGCTGCGTACAACAGGAAGCTTCCCCCCCACCTGACCTGTTTATATCTTGGGACCTGGATCAGTTTTAGATTGCTAGATCTCAAGGATCTGGTTGGCTGGTTGGTTTCATGGAATTGGATAAGCCTCCTCAGTCGATCTGTGTCAGATGTGTGTGAGCGTGGATGAGGGCAGAGGGGAGGTACGGAAAGAAAAAAGAATTGAAAATAAAAGGGCCAATACGTAAATAAAAGGCTTTGTCATTTACAATGCCAAATGCTCAAATTCTTACAAATACGAGTCCTATTGCATTACAAATGCTTGGTATATGACCTGTAGCAATCAACCGATATACTCGTCCAGAGGTTATTTTTTTATACATTTAAGTAATTTTCATGCTAACTTAAACTTGTTTGGGCAGGAGGTAAGGGAGAGAGGTATTATGCCCAGAAAAGTTAATAGAGGAGGTTAAAAGGTTGATGTGAGATCCTTTATGGGCCCGTCAAAATTTTATTTGAAGTTCATAAACATTTTTGCCCGTAAAGCTCTTGGCTGAGACAGTTATTAAGGAAAAAACAATTGAGTGAAATCATAAACTTCAGAAACGTTTTGTTGCTGTTATAGATAACGCTCACTAAACCACTCCACTTATGGATTTGACCTCCATGTCATGAGTGTAATAACCACTGATTCCAAGAGGGAAGGTTAGGGTGCGGTGTTGTCACACGTTGAACAAAATGGGAAAGAAGCCACAGCTGTCCTTGACTCAGATGCGTTTTCACCGACTGAAGAAGGCTACTTTGATTGAAAGTAAAATGTTGGTATGCATATAGGGAATAATATTTTTTCAGATGTTGTATTTTCAGTAATTTGACTCCGAAGGCCCTGATTTTATATTAAAAACAAAGCTTTGAACTATAACATTTCCAGCTGAAAGGCAATATTTCTCTGCATGTGTTCCCATACCTGGTGTATCTCACGGTTTGGTGCTTACCTTTCCCCGTGTTAAAGAACAGTAAATGTTTCAGCACCCAGGCTAACGTGCTGCATAACTAAATACATATAAGGTCCCAAAGGCGAGACCGATTGCACTGCAAATGCTTGTTGTCCCTGCGTTCTCCATTAGTCCTTTGCCCCTTTTTCTCTCTTCTTCCTTTTCTGCATTTTCGTCTCCCTTCCTCTGGGACAAAGTCTAATAATGAAATGTTACTCATAGGCCCCAAAAAATTGCACGTGTCTACCATCTTTTCAATGGACTTCCACTGTCATAGAGACCGACTCCAGAATATCATGAGGAGAAAATGTCGAAGACTAAAATATTATGAAGAATGCACAAAGCAAAGAATGGGCTTACTTTACCTAAAGCTGCATTAAATCATCTGGGGTTCGTTTCCACGCTTCCAATTCTGAGAGGAATCCGCTCAAGGATTCTTGGACCAAATTAGCTTTATTGAGAATCGGGCAATGCTATGTTTTCCCCACTCAATCAACCCTCTCTCTAGCTAGAAGAAATAACTGGAAAAAAAGTAGAAGTGTAGTGATTTTTTAGGTCATGAGCAAGCAGAGATGAAGGAAGGAGTTCACATTGTCACCCCCTGAAGAGCTATTATGTTTGCAAACGAGCTAATGACATGTACAGGGATCCTACGTGTGCCATCTCCTGCCCTTTTAGCATCAAATGCCTGCCATCAACATGACCCAACAGCTAATGAATAGAAAACAATGATCTGGAGACAAGAATAAAGTCCAGGATTAATCAAAAAATGGATATGTAATACACTTTTAATAAAACACCTGAAAAATAAAAATAAAAATATATATATACATATTTTTTTTCATTCCTTGGGAAGTAGGAGGAGTGTTGGTGGTATATATATATATATATATATATATATATATATATATATATATATATATATATATATATATATATATATATATACATACATACATACACACACACATACATACATACATACATACATACATACATACATACATACATACATACATACATATATATATATATATATATATATATATATATATATATATATATATATATATATATATATATATATATATATATCCAAAGCGTAACTCCCAAGTGCGGTCTTGCACAAACTGGAACATGGACACACTGTATAGCTGGTGCCAGATTATTTTATTGGTGTGAATATAAACGGTGCTGTCTCTATATATGTGTGTGTGTGTGTGTGTGATGTGTGTGTGTGTGTGTATGTGTGTATGTGTGTGTGTGATGTGTGTGTGTGTGTGTGATGTGTGTGTGTGTGTGATGTGTGTGCATGTGCGTGTGATGTGTGTGCGTGTCTGTGAGTGTGTGTGTGTGTGTAGAAGATTATCCACACTGGGGTAATCCTCAACAGGTGTTAAAAACATGAAAACAAACAGGCATGAGACATTAAATGACCACCAGTTGAATTCACAATGGGGTCCCTTATTTACTTCAAAGAAAACACTGCTGCACCCAGAAGTCATAAACACATAGTTAAAGGGTCAGAGTGTTTAAGGTCTACTACGTTTTTATCTGTGATTAATGCCGGATCATTGTCTGGACTTCAATCGCCTTTTAGTACCAATTTTTTGAAAGTGTGGATCTCAGAGGGTATAGATGAGTGAGGTGGTGAAAATGTAGAAGGGGTCGAAAGTTTGTATTCACATTTTAATGATTGTAAGTATTATCTTGAAAGAAAGTATGTAGTCTAATTTTCCGGAAAATTCTGAGCATGTCAGTTTGTACTTCTAAGAAGTAGGTCTTTCTGTAGGAAAAACCTACAAACCTCTGCTGAACAAGGATGCATAAGTAGAGGACAGTATGTGGGTCGGGAGCACAATGGTGTACAGCTCACTGTGTGCAGAAAGTGCAACCCCGGGTTCAGCTGCAGAATGCAATGAGCAGTGGTGCCTGCAACCAGTTAGTTGGAAGATCGCTCGGGGTCACAGAGCTCACAGTAAGAGGGATGCTTTGGTCTTCCTCAGGCCTAATCCCAAAACACCACTCACAATCAAGCAGGTGACTGTAGAGCCCTCCCCTGCCTGGGTACCCGCCAACGACTACGCCACACTCAGAGCTCAGTATTACACGTCTTTATGCATCGGCGTGTAGCCAAAAACTCAACATTCTAAACCTGCATTCACATCACTGCACTCCAACGCTTACATCACAGTTCTATGGAGTCCATCAGGAGCCAAAAGGGTTCCATCATTGCTAACTCACAGAAAGCTGCAGTGACCAACTTAGGTCACACTAATGACACGCCTCCTCTTCTATTTGACCTCTCTACACTTGGGTCTTTCTCGGAAGACCAACTGCATCCAACGGTCGAGCTTGTCGTAGCACTTTATACTTCTTGGTCATAGGTCACAAATGTGAATTCTCCTCTTAGCAGATTCCAGGTCACCCTCATCACTGGTGTTAATGTGTTAATCTAGGCCCCCTGGTAGACACATCCAGCCCTTTGACCTTTCTCTCAGCTTCTGGGCGGGAGCATCCAATGTCCCTTCTCTCAGCTTCTGGACGGGAGCATCCCGTGTCCCTTCTCTCAGCTTTTGGATGGGAGCATCCCATGTCCCTTCTCTCAGCTTCTGGATGGGAGCTTCCCATGTCCCTTCTCTCAGCTTATGGACGGGAGCATCCTGTGTCCCTTCTCTCAGCTTCTGGATGGGAACATCCCATGCCCCTTCTCTCAGCTTCTGGATGGGAGCATCCCGAGTCCGTTCTCTCAGCTTCTGGATGGGAGCATCCCGTGTCCCTTCTCTCAGTCTCTGGATGGGAGCTTCTCATGTCCCTTCTCTCAGCTTCTGGGAGCTTCCAATGTACCTTCTCTCAGCTTCTGGGTGGAAGCATCCCGTGTCCCTTCTCTCAGCTTCTGAGAGCATCCTATGTCCCTTTTCTCAGCTTCAGAATGGGATCATCCTGTGTCCCTTTTCTCAGCTTCTGGATGGGAGCATCCTGTGTCCCTTCTCTCAGCTTCTAGATGGGAGCATCCCGTGTCCCTTCTCTCAGCTTCTGGATTGGAGCATCCAATGTCCCTCTCTCAGCTTCTGGACGGGAGCTTCCAATGTCACTTCTCTCGGCTTCTGGATGGGAGCATCCCATGACCCTTCTCTCGGCTTCTGGACGGAAGCATCCCGTGTCCCTTCTCTCAGCTTCTGGATAGGAGCATCCTGTGTCCCTTCTCTCAGCTTCTGGATGGGAGCATCCCGTGTCCCTTCTCTCAGCTTCTGGATGGGAGCATCCAATGTCCCTCTCTCAGCTTCTGGACGGGAGCTTCCAATGTCACTTCTCTCGGCTTCTGGATGGGAGCATCCCATGCCCCTTCTCTCGGCTTCTGGATGGAAGCATCCCATGTCCCTTCTCTCAGCTTCTGGATGGGAGCATCCTGAGTCCCTTCTCTCAGCTGCTGGATGGGAGCATCCTGTGTCCCTTCTCTCAGCTTCTGGATGGGAGCATCCCATGTCCCTTGTCTTGGCTTCTGGATGGGAGCATCCTGAGTCCCTTCTCTCAGCTGCTGGATGGGAGCATCCTGTGTCCCTTCTCTCAGCTTCTGGATGGGAGCATCCCATGTCCCTTCTCTCAGCTGCTGGATGGGAGCATCCTGTGTCCCTTCTCTCAGCTTCTGGATGGGTGCATCCCATGCCCCTTCTCTCAGCTTCTGGGTGAGAGCATCCCATGTCCCTTCTCTCAGCTTCTGGATGAGAGCATCCCATGTCCCTTCTCTCAGCTTCTGGATGGGAGCATCCCATGTCCCTTCTCTCAGCTTCTTGATGAGAGCATCCCATGTCCCTTCTCTCAGCTTCTGGATGGGAGCATCCCATGCCCCTTCTCTCGGCTTCTGGACGGGAGCATCCCATGTCCCTTTTCTCAGCTTCAGAATGGGAGCATCCTGTGTCCCTTCTCTCAGCTTCTGGATGGGAACATCCTGTGTCCATTCTCTCAGCTTTAGAATGGGAGCATCCTGTGTCCCTTTTCTCAGATTCTGGATGGGAGCATCCAATGTCCCTCTCTCAGCTTCTGGATGGGAGCTTCCCATGTCCCTATTCTCAGCTGCTGGATGGGAGCTTCCCATGTCCCTCCTCTCAGCTTCTGGATGGGAGCATCCCATGTCCCTTCTCTCAGCTTCTGGATGGGAGAATCCTGTGTCCCTTCTCTCAGCTTCTGGATGGGAGCATCCCGTGTCCCTTTTCTCAGCTTCAGAATGGGAGCATCCTGTGTCCCTTTTCTCAGATTCTGGATGGGAGCTTCCCATGTCCCTATTCTCAGCTGCTGGATGGGAGCTTCCCATGTCCCTTCTCTCAGCTTCTGGATGGGAGCATCCCATGTCCCTTCTCTCAGCTTCTGGATGGGAGAATCCTGTGTCCCTTCTCTCAGCTTCTGGATGGGAGCATCCCGTGTCCCTTTTCTCAGCTTCAGAATGGGAGCATCCTGTGTCCCTCTCTCAGCTTCTGGGTGGGAGCTTCCCATGTCCCTTCTCTCAGCTGCTGGATGGGAGCTTCCCATGTCCCTATTCTCAGCTGCTGGATGGGAACTTCCCATGTCCCTATTCTCAGCTGCTGGATGGGAGCTTCCCATGTCCCTATTCTCAGCTGCTGGATGGGAGCTTCCCATGTCCCTTCTCCCAGCTTCTGGGAGCATCCCATGTCCCTTCTCTCAGCTGCTGGATGGGAGCTTCCCATGTCCCTATTCTCAGCTGCTGGATGGGAGCATCCTGTGTCCCTTCTCTCAGCTTCTGGGAGCATCCCGTGTCCCTTCTCTCAGCTGCTGGATGGGAGCTTCCCATGTCCCTTCTCTCAGCTGCTGGATGGGAGCTTCCCATGTCCCTTCTCTCAGCTTCTGGATGGGAGCTTCCCATGTCCCTATTCTCAGCTGCTGGATGGGAGCTTCCCATGTCCCTATTCTCAGCTGCTGGATGGGAGCTTCCCATGTCCCTTCTCTCAGCTTCTGGGAGCATCCTGTGTCCCTTCTCTCAGCTGCTGGATGGGAGCTTCCCATGTCCCTATTCTCAGCTGCTGGATGGGAGCATCCTGTGTCCCTTCTCTCAGCTTCTGGGAGCATCCCGTGTCCCTTCTCTCAGCTGCTGGATGGGCGCTTCCCATGTCACTTCTCTCAGCTGCTGGATGGGAGCTTCCCATGTCCCTTCTCTCAGCTTCTTGATGGGAGCATCCGAAGTCCCTTCTCTCAGCTGCTGGATGGGAGCTTCCCATGTCCCTTCTCTCAGCTGCTGGATGGGAGCATCCCATGTCCCTTTTCTCAGCTTCAGAATGGGAGCATCCCGTGTCCCTTCTCTCAGCTTCTGGATGGGAGCATCCTGTGTCCCTTCTCTCAGCTTTAGAATGGGAGAATCCTGTGTCCCTTCTTTCAGCTTCTGGATGGGAGCTTCCCATGTCCCTTGTCTTGGCTTCTGGACGGGAGCATCCAATGTCCCTTCTTTCAGCTTCTGGATGGGAGCTTCCCATGTCCCTTGTCTTGGCTTCTGGATGGGAGCATCCAATGTCTCTTCTCTCAGCTTCTGGATGGGAGCTTCCCATGTCCCTTGTCTTGGCTTCTGGACGGGAGCATCCAATGTCCCTTCTCTCAGCTTCTGGGTGGGAGCTTCCCATGTCCCTTGTCTTGGCTTCTGGACGGGAGCATCCAATGTCCCTTCTCTCAGCTTCTGGATGGGAGCTTCCCATGTCCCTTGTCTTGGCTTCTGGACGGGAGCATCCAATGTCCCTTCTCTCAGCTTCTGGATGGGAGAATCCCGTGTCCCTTCTCTCAGCTTCTGGATGGGAGAATCCTGTGTCCCTTCTCTCAGCTTCTGGATGGGAGCATCCTGTGTCCCATCTCTCAGCTTTAGAATGGGAGCATCCTGTGTCCCTTCTCTCAGCTTCTGGATGGGAGCATCCAATGTCCCTTCTCTCAGCTTCTGGATGGGAGCTTCCCATGTCCCTTGTCTTGGCTTCTGGACTGGAGCATCCAATGTCCCTTCTCTCAGCTGCTGGATGGGAGCATCCCACGTCCCTTCTCTCAGCTTCTGGATGGGAGAATCCCGTGTCCCTTCTCTCAGCTTCTGGATGGGAGCATCCAATGTCCCTTCTCTCAGCTTCTGGATGGGAGCTTCCCATGTCCCTTGTCTTGGCTTCTGGACGGGAGCATCCAATGTCCCTTCTCTCAGCTGCTGGATGGGAGCATCCCATGTCCCTTCTCTCAGCTTCTGGATGGGAGCATCCTGTGTCCCTTCTCTCAGCTTTAGAATGGGAGCATCCTGTGTCCCTTTTCCCAGATTCTGGATGGGAGCATCCAATGTCCCTCTCTCAGCTTCTGGATGGGAGCTTCCCATGTCCCTTGTCTTGGCTTCTGGACGGGAGCATCCAATGTCCCTTCTCTCAGCTGCTGGATGGGAGCATCCCATGTCCCTTCTCTCAGCTTTAGAATGGGAGCATCCTGTGTCCCTTTTCTCAGATTCTGGATGGGAGCATCCAATGTCCCTCTCTCAGCTTCTGGATGGGAGCTTCCCATGTCCCTTGTCTTGGCTTCTGGACGGGAGAATCCTGTGTCCCTTCTCTCAGCTTCTGGATGGGAGCATCCAATGTCCCTTCTCTCAGCTTCTGGATGGGAGCATCCAATGTCCCTTCTCTCAGCTTCTGGATGGGAGCTTCCCATGTCCCTTGTCTTGGCTTCTGGACTGGAGCATCCAATGTCCCTTCTCTCAGCTGCTGGATGGGAGCATCCCATGTCCCTTCTCTCAGCTTCTGGATGGGAGCATCCCGTGTCCCTTCTCTCAGCTTCTGGATGGGAGCTTCCCATGTCCCTATTCTCAGCTGCTGGATGGGAGCATCCTGTGTCCCTTCTCTCAGCTTCTGGGAGCATACTGTGTCCCTTCTCTCAGCTGCTGGATGGGAGCTTCCCATGTCCCTTCCCTTCTCTCAGCTGCTGGATGGGAGCTTCCCATGTCCCTTCTCTCAGCTGCTGGATGGGAGCACCTTGTGTCCCTTCTCTCAGCTTCTGGGAGCATCCCGTGTCCCTTCTCTAAGTTGCTGGATGGGAGCTTCCCATGTCCCTTCTCTCAGCTGCTGGATGGGAGCATCCTGTGTCCCTTCTCTCAGCTTCTGGGAGCATCCCGTGTCCCTTCTCTCAGCTGCTGGATGGGAGCTTCCCATGTCCCTTCTCTCAGCTGCTGGATGGGAGCTTCCCATGTCCCTTCTCTCAGCTTCTGGATGGGAGAATCCCGTGTCCCTTCTCTCAGGTTCTGGATGGGAGCATCCAATGTCCCTTCTCTCAGCTTCTGGATGGGAGCTTCCCATGTCCCTTGTCTTGGCTTCTGGACGGGAGCATCCAATGTCCCTTCTCTCAGCTGCTGGATGGGAGCATCCCATGTCCCTTCTCTCAGCTTCTGGATGGGAGCATCCCGTGTCCCTTCTCTCAGCTTCTGGATGGGATCTTCCCATGTCCCTATTCTCAGCTGCTGGATGGGAGCATCCTGTGTCCCTTCTCTCAGCTTCTGGGAGCATACCGTGTCCCTTCTCTCAGCTGCTGGATGGGAGCTTCCCATGTCCCTTCTCTCAGCTGCTGGATGGGAGCATCCTGTGTCCCTTCTCTCAGCTTCTGGGAGCATCCCGTGTCCCTTCTCTCAGCTGCTGGATGGGAGCTTCCCATGTCCCTTCTCTCAGCTGCTGGATGGGAGCTTCCCATGTCCCTTCTCTCAGCTTCTGGATGGGAGAATCCCGTGTCCCTTCTCTCAGCTTCTGGATGGGAGCATCCAATGTCCCTTCTCTCAGCTTCTGGATGGGAGCTTCCCATGTCCCTTGTCTTGGCTTCTGGACGGGAGCATCCAATGTCCCTTCTCTCAGCTGCTGGATGGGAGCATCCCATGTCCCTTCTCTCAGCTTCTGGATGGGAGCATCCCGTGTCCCTTCTCTCAGCTTCTGGATGGGAGCTTCCCATGTCCCTATTCTCAGCTGCTGGATGGGAGCATCCTGTGTCCCTTCTCTCAGCTTCTGGGAGCATACCGTGTCCCTTCTCTCAGCTGCTGGATGGGAGCTTCCCATGTCCCTTCTCTCAGCTGCTGGATGGGAGCATCCTGTGTCCCTTCTCTCAGCTTCTGGGAGCATCCCGTGTCCCTTCTCTCAGCTGCCGGATGGGAGCTTCCCATGTCCCTTCTCTCAGCTGCTGGATGGGAGCTTCCCATGTCCCTTCTCTCAGCTTCTGGATGGGAGAATCCCGTGTCCCTTCTCTCAGCTTCTGGATGGGAGCATCCAATGTCCCTTCTCTCAGCTTCTGGATGGGAGCTTCCCATGTCCCTTGTCTTGGCTTCTGGACGGGAGCATCCAATGTCCCTTCTCTCAGCTGCTGGATGGGAGCATCCCATGTCCCTTCTCTCAGCTTCTGGATGGGAGCATCCCGTGTCCCTTCTCTCAGCTTCTGGATGGGAGCTTCCCATGTCCCTTCTCTCAGCTTATGGACGGGAGCATCCTGTGTCCCTTCTCTCAGCTTCTGGATGTGAACATCCCATGCCCCTTCTCTCAGCTTCTGGATGGGAGCATCCCGAGTCCCTTCTCTCAGCTTCTGGATGGGAGCATCCCGTGTCCCTTCTCTCAGTCTCTGGATGGGAGCTTCTCATGTCCCTTCTCTCAGCTTCTGGGAGCTTCCAATGTACCTTCTCTCAGCTTCTGGGTGGAAGCATCCCGTGTCCCTTCTCTCAGCTTCTGAGAGCATCCTATGTCCCTTTTCTCAGCTTCAGAATGGGATCATCCTGTGTCCCTTCTCTCAGCTTCTGGATGGGAGCATCCTGTGTCCCTTCTCTCAGCTTCTAGATGGGAGCATCCCGTGTCCCTTCTCTCAGCTTCTGGATTGGAGCATCCAATGTCCCTCTCTCAGCTTCTGGACGGGAGCTTCCAATGTCACTTCTCTCGGCTTCTGGATGGGAGCATCCCATGACCCTTCTCTCGGCTTCTGGACGGAAGCATCCCGTGTCCCTTCTCTCAGCTTCTGGATAGGAGCATCCTGTGTCCCTTCTCTCAGCTTCTGGATGGGAGCATCCCGTGTCCCTTCTCTCAGCTTCTGGATGGGAGCATCCAATGTCCCTCTCTCAGCTTCTGGACGGGAGCTTCCAATGTCACTTCTCTCGGCTTCTGGATGGGAGCATCCCATGCCCCTTCTCTCGGCTTCTGGATGGAAGCATCCCATGTCCCTTCTCTCAGCTTCTGGATGGGAGCATCCTGAGTCCCTTCTCTCAGCTGCTGGATGGGAGCATCCTGTGTCCCTTCTCTCAGCTTCTGGATGGGAGCATCCTGTGTCCCTTTTCTCAGCTTCAGAATGGGAGCTTCCCATGTCCCTTCTCTCAGCTGCTGGATGGGAGCATCCTGTGTCCCTTCTCTCAGCTTCTGGATGGGTGCATCCCATGCCCCTTCTCTCAGCTTCTGGGTGAGAGCATCCCATGTCCCTTCTCTCAGCTTCTGGATGAGAGCATCCCATGTCCCTTCTCTCAGCTTCTGGATGGGAGCATCCCATGTCCCTTCTCTCAGCTTCTTGATGAGAGCATCCCATGTCCCTTCTCTCAGCTTCTGGATGGGAGCATCCCATGCCCCTTCTCTCGGCTTCTGGACGGGAGCATCCCATGACCCTTTTCTCAGCTTCAGAATGGGAGCATCCTGTGTCCCTTCTCTCAGCTTCTGGATGGGAACATCCTGTGTCCATTCTCTCAGCTTTAGAATGGGAGCATCCTGTGTCCCTTTTCTCAGATTCTGGATGGGAGCATCCAATGTCCCTCTCTCAGCTTCTGGATGGGAGCTTCCCATGTCCCTATTCTCAGCTGCTGGGTGGGAGCTTCCCATGTCCCTCCTCTCAGCTTCTGGATGGGAGCATCCCATGTCCCTTCTCTCAGCTTCTGGATGGGAGAATCCTGTGTCCCTTCTCTCAGCTTCTGGATGGGAGCATCCCGTGTCCCTTTTCTCAGCTTCAGAATGGGAGCATCCTGTGTCCCTTTTCTCAGATTCTGGATGGGAGCTTCCCATGTCCCTATTCTCAGCTGCTGGATGGGAGCTTCCCATGTCCCTTCTCTCAGCTTCTGGATGGGAGCATCCCATGTCCCTTCTCTCAGCTTCTGGATCGGAGAATCCTGTGTCCCTTCTCTCAGCTTCTGGATGGGAGCATCCCGTGTCCCTTTTCTCAGCTTCAGAATGGGAGCATCCTGTGTCCCTCTCTCAGCTTCTGGGTGGGAGCTTCCCATGTCCCTTCTCTCAGCTGCTGGATGGGAGCTTCCCATGTCCCTATTCTCAGCTGCTGGATGGGAACTTCCCATGTCCCTATTCTCAGCTGCTGGATGGGAGCTTCCCATGTCCCTATTCTCAGCTGCTGGATGGGAGCTTCCCATGTCCCTTCTCCCAGCTTCTGGGAGCATCCCGTGTCCCTTCTCTCAGCTGCTGGATGGGAGCTTCCCATGTCCCTATTCTCAGCTGCTGGATGGGAGCATCCTGTGTCCCTTCTCTCAGCTTCTGGGAGCATCCTGTGTCCCTTCTCTCAGCTGCTGGATGGGAGCTTCCCATGTCCCTTCTCTCAGCTGCTGGATGGGAGCTTCCCATGTCCCTTCTCTCAGCTTCTGGATGGGAGCTTCCCATGTCCCTATTCTCAGCTGCTGGATGGGAGCTTCCCATGTCCCTATTATCAGCTGCTGGATGGGAGCTTCCCATGTCCCTTCTCTCAGCTTCTGGGAGCATCCTGTGTCCCTTCTCTCAGCTGCTGGATGGGAGCTTCCCATGTCCCTATTCTCAGCTGCTGGATGGGAGCATCCTGTGTCCCTTCTCTCAGCTTCTGGGAGCATCCCGTGTCCCTTCTCTCAGCTGCTGGATGGGCGCTTCCCATGTCACTTCTCTCAGCTGCTGGATGGGAGCTTCCCATGTCCCTTCTCTCAGCTTCTTGATGGGAGCATCCGATGTCCCTTCTCTCAGCTGCTGGATGGGAGCTTCCCATGTCCCTTCTCTCAGCTGCTGGATGGGAGCATCCCATGTCCCTTTTCTCAGCTTCAGAATGGGAGCATCCCGTGTCCCTTCTCTCAGCTTCGGGATGGGAGCATCCTGTGTCCCTTCTCTCAGCTTTAGAATGGGAGAATCCTGTGTCCCTTCTTTCAGCTTCTGGATGGGAGCTTCCCATGTCCCTTGTCTTGGCTTCTGGACGGGAGCATCCAATGTCCCTTCTTTCAGCTTCTGGATGGGAGCTTCCCATGTCCCTTGTCTTGGCTTCTGGATGGGAGCATCCAATGTCCCTTCTCTCAGCTTCTGGATGGGAGCTTCCCATGTCCCTTGTCTTGGCTTCTGGACGGGAGCATCCAATGTCCCTTCTCTCAGCTTCTGGGTGGGAGCTTCCCATGTCCCTTGTCTTGGCTTCTGGACGGGAGCATCCAATGTCCCTTCTCTCAGCTTCTGGATGGGAGCTTCCCATGTCCCTTGTCTTGGCTTCTGGACGGGAGCATCCAATGTCCCTTCTCTCAGCTTCTGGATGGGAGAATCCCGTGTCCCTTCTCTCAGCTTCTGGATGGGAGAATCCTGTGTCCCTTCTCTCAGCTTCTGGATGGGAGCATCCTGTGTCCCATCTCTCAGCTTTAGAATGGGAGCATCCTGTGTCCCTTCTCTCAGCTTCTGGATGGGAGCATCCAATGTCCCTTCTCTCAGCTTCTGGATGGGAGCTTCCCATGTCCCTTGTCTTGGCTTCTGGACTGGAGCATCCAATGTCCCTTCTCTCAGCTGCTGGATGGGAGCATCCCATGTCCCTTCTCTCAGCTTCTGGATGGGAGAATCCCGTGTCCCTTCTCTCAGCTTCTGGATGGGAGCATCCAATGTCCCTTCTCTCAGCTTCTGGATGGGAGCTTCCCATGTCCCTTGTCTTGGCTTCTGGACGGGAGCATCCAATGTCCCTTCTCTCAGCTGCTGGATGGGAGCATCCCATGTCCCTTCTCTCAGCTTCTGGATGGGAGCATCCTGTGTCCCTTCTCTCAGCTTTAGAATGGGAGCATCCTGTGTCCCTTTTCCCAGATTCTGGATGGGAGCATCCAATGTCCCTCTCTCAGCTTCTGGATGGGAGCTTCCCATGTCCCTTGTCTTGGCTTCTGGACGGGAGCATCCAATGTCCCTTCTCTCAGCTGCTGGATGGGAGCATCCCATGTCCCTTCTCTCAGCTTTAGAATGGGAGCATCCTGTGTCCCTTTTCTCAGATTCTGGATGGGAGCATCCAATGTCCCTCTCTCAGCTTCTGGATGGGAGCTTCCCATGTCCCTTGTCTTGGCTTCTGGACGGGAGAATCCCGTGTCCCTTCTCTCAGCTTCTGGATGGGAGCATCCAATGTCCCTTCTCTCAGCTTCTGGATGGGAGCATCCAATGTCCCTTCTCTCAGCTTCTGGATGGGAGCTTCCCATGTCCCTTGTCTTGGCTTCTGGACTGGAGCATCCAATGTCCCTTCTCTCAGCTGCTGGATGGGAGCATCCCATGTCCCTTCTCTCAGCTTCTGGATGGGAGCATCCCGTGTCCCTTCTCTCAGCTTCTGGATGGGAGCTTCCCATGTCCCTATTCTCAGCTGCTGGATGGGAGCATCCTGTGTCCCTTCTCTCAGCTTCTGGGAGCATACTGTGTCCCTTCTCTCAGCTGCTGGATGGGAGCTTCCCATGTCCCTTCCCTTCTCTCAGCTGCTGGATGGGAGCTTCCCATGTCCCTTCTCTCAGCTGCTGGATGGGAGCACCTTGTGTCCCTTCTCTCAGCTTCTGGGAGCATCCCGTGTCCCTTCTCTAAGTTGCTGGATGGGAGCTTCCCATGTCCCTTCTCTCAGCTGCTGGATGGGAGCATCCTGTGTCCCTTCTCTCAGCTTCTGGGAGCATCCCGTGTCCCTTCTCTCAGCTGCTGGATGGGAGCTTCCCATGTCCCTTCTCTCAGCTGCTGGATGGGAGCTTCCCATGTCCCTTCTCTCAGCTTCTGGATGGGAGAATCCCGTGTCCCTTCTCTCAGCTTCTGGATGGGAGCATCCAATGTCCCTTCTCTCAGCTTCTGGATGGGAGCTTCCCATGTCCCTTGTCTTGGCTTCTGGACGGGAGCATCCAATGTCCCTTCTCTCAGCTGCTGGATGGGAGCATCCCATGTCCCTTCTCTCAGCTTCTGGATGGGAGCATCCCATGTCCCTTCTCTCAGCTTCTGGATGGGATCTTCCCATGTCCCTATTCTCAGCTGCTGGATGGGAGCATCCTGTGTCCCTTCTCTCAGCTTCTGGGAGCATACCGTGTCCCTTCTCTCAGCTGCTGGATGGGAGCTTCCCATGTCCCTTCTCTCAGCTGCTGGATGGGAGCATCCTGTGTCCCTTCTCTCAGCTTCTGGGAGCATCCCGTGTCCCTTCTCTCAGCTGCTGGATGGGAGCTTCCCATGTCCCTTCTCTCAGCTGCTGGATGGGAGCTTCCCATGTCCCTTCTCTCAGCTTCTGGATGGGAGAATCCCGTGTCCCTTCTCTCAGCTTCTGGATGGGAGCATCCAATGTCCCTTCTCTCAGCTTCTGGATGGGAGCTTCCCATGTCCCTTGTCTTGGCTTCTGGACGGGAGCATCCAATGTCCCTTCTCTCAGCTGCTGGATGGGAGCATCCCATGTCCCTTCTCTCAGCTTCTGGATGGGAGCATCCCGTGTCCCTTCTCTCAGCTTCTGGATGGGAGCTTCCCATGTCCCTATTCTCAGCTGCTGGATGGGAGCATCCTGTGTCCCTTCTCTCAGCTTCTGGGAGCATACCGTGTCCCTTCTCTCAGCTGCTGGATGGGAGCTTCCCATGTCCCTTCTCTCAGCTGCTGGATGGGAGCATCCTGTGTCCCTTCTCTCAGCTTCTGGGAGCATCCCGTGTCCCTTCTCTCAGCTGCCGGATGGGAGCTTCCCATGTCCCTTCTCTCAGCTGCTGGATGGGAGCTTCCCATGTCCCTTCTCTCAGCTTCTGGATGGGAGAATCCCGTGTCCCTTCTCTCAGCTTCTGGATGGGAGCATCCAATGTCCCTTCTCTCAGCTTCTGGATGGGAGCTTCCCATGTCCCTTGTCTTGGCTTCTGGACGGGAGCATCCAATGTCCCTTCTCTCAGCTGCTGGATGGGAGCATCCCATGTCCCTTCTCTCAGCTTCTGGATGGGAGCATCCCGTGTCCCTTCTCTCAGCTTCTGGATGGGAGCTTCCCATGTCCCTATTCTCAGCTGCTGGATGGGAGCATCCTGTGTCCCTTCTCTCAGCTTCTGGGAGCATACCGTGTCCCTTCTCTCAGCTGCTGGATGGGAGCTTCCCATGTCCCTTCTCTCAGCTGCTGGATGGGAGCATCCTGTGTCCCTTCTCTCAGCTTCTGGGAGCATCCCGTGTCCCTTCTCTCAGCTGCCGGATGGGAGCTTCCCATGTCCCTTCTCTCAGCTGCTGGATGGGAGCTTCCCATGTCCCTTCTCTCAGCTTCTGGATGGGAGCTTCTCATGTCCCTTGTCTTGGCTTCTGGACGGGAGCATCCAATGTCCCTTCTCTCAGCTGCTGGATGGGAGCATCCAATGTCCCTTCTCTCAGCTGCTGGATGGGAGCATCCCATGTCCCTTCTCTCAGCTTCTGGATGGGAGCTTCCCATGTCCCTTCTCTCAGCTTCTGGATGGGAGCTTCCCATGTCCCTTCTCTCAGCTTCTGGATGGGAGCTTCCCATGTCCCTTCTCTCAGCTGCTGGATGGGAGCATCCTGTGTCCCTTCTCTCAGCTTCTGGGAGCATCCCGTGTCCCTTCTCTCAGCTGCTGGATGGGAGCATCCCATGTCCCTTCTCTCAGCTTCTGGATGGGAGCATCCTGTGTCCCTTCTCTCAGCTTTAGAATGGGAGCATCCTGTGTCCCTTTTCCCAGATTCTGGATGGGAGCATCCAATGTCCCTCTCTCAGCTTCTGGATGGGAGCTTCCCATGTCCCTTGTCTTGGCTTCTGGACGGGAGCATCCAATGTCCCTTCTCTCAGCTGCTGGATGGGAGCATCCCATGTCCCTTCTCTCAGCTTTAGAATGGGAGCATCCTGTGTCCCTTTTCTCAGATTCTGGATGGGAGCATCCAATGTCCCTCTCTCAGCTTCTGGATGGGAGCTTCCCATGTCCCTTGTCTTGGCTTCTGGACGGGAGAATCCCGTGTCCCTTCTCTCAGCTTCTGGATGGGAGCATCCAATGTCCCTTCTCTCAGCTTCTGGATGGGAGCATCCAATGTCCCTTCTCTCAGCTTCTGGATGGGAGCTTCCCATGTCCCTTGTCTTGGCTTCTGGACTGGAGCATCCAATGTCCCTTCTCTCAGCTGCTGGATGGGAGCATCCCATGTCCCTTCTCTCAGCTTCTGGATGGGAGCATCCCGTGTCCCTTCTCTCAGCTTCTGGATGGGAGCTTCCCATGTCCCTATTCTCAGCTGCTGGATGGGAGCATCCTGTGTCCCTTCTCTCAGCTTCTGGGAGCATACTGTGTCCCTTCTCTCAGCTGCTGGATGGGAGCTTCCCATGTCCCTTCCCTTCTCTCAGCTGCTGGATGGGAGCTTCCCATGTCCCTTCTCTCAGCTGCTGGATGGGAGCACCTTGTGTCCCTTCTCTCAGCTTCTGGGAGCATCCCGTGTCCCTTCTCTAAGTTGCTGGATGGGAGCTTCCCATGTCCCTTCTCTCAGCTGCTGGATGGGAGCATCCTGTGTCCCTTCTCTCAGCTTCTGGGAGCATCCCGTGTCCCTTCTCTCAGCTGCTGGATGGGAGCTTCCCATGTCCCTTCTCTCAGCTGCTGAATGGGAGCTTCCCATGTCCCTTCTCTCAGCTTCTGGATGGGAGAATCCCGTGTCCCTTCTCTCAGCTTCTGGATGGGAGCATCCAATGTCCCTTCTCTCAGCTTCTGGATGGGAGCTTCCCATGTCCCTTGTCTTGGCTTCTGGACGGGAGCATCCAATGTCCCTTCTCTCAGCTGCTGGATGGGAGCATCCCATGTCCCTTCTCTCAGCTTCTGGATGGGAGCATCCCGTGTCCCTTCTCTCAGCTTCTGGATGGGATCTTCCCATGTCCCTATTCTCAGCTGCTGGATGGGAGCATCCTGTGTCCCTTCTCTCAGCTTCTGGGAGCATACCGTGTCCCTTCTCTCAGCTGCTGGATGGGAGCTTCCCATGTCCCTTCTCTCAGCTGCTGGATGGGAGCATCCTGTGTCCCTTCTCTCAGCTTCTGGGAGCATCCCGTGTCCCTTCTCTCAGCTGCTGGATGGGAGCTTCCCATGTCCCTTCTCTCAGCTGCTGGATGGGAGCTTCCCATGTCCCTTCTCTCAGCTTCTGGATGGGAGAATCCCGTGTCCCTTCTCTCAGCTTCTGGATGGGAGCATCCAATGTCCCTTCTCTCAGCTTCTGGATGGGAGCTTCCCATGTCCCTTGTCTTGGCTTCTGGACGGGAGCATCCAATGTCCCTTCTCTCAGCTGCTGGATGGGAGCATCCCATGTCCCTTCTCTCAGCTTCTGGATGGGAGCATCCCGTGTCCCTTCTCTCAGCTTCTGGATGGGAGCTTCCCATGTCCCTATTCTCAGCTGCTGGATGGGAGCATCCTGTGTCCCTTCTCTCAGCTTCTGGGAGCATACCGTGTCCCTTCTCTCAGCTGCTGGATGGGAGCTTCCCATGTCCCTTCTCTCAGCTGCTGGATGGGAGCATCCTGTGTCCCTTCTCTCAGCTTCTGGGAGCATCCCGTGTCCCTTCTCTCAGCTGCCGGATGGGAGCTTCCCATGTCCCTTCTCTCAGCTGCTGGATGGGAGCTTCCCATGTCCCTTCTCTCAGCTTCTGGATGGGAGAATCCCGTGTCCCTTCTCTCAGCTTCTGGATGGGAGCATCCAATGTCCCTTCTCTCAGCTTCTGGATGGGAGCTTCCCATGTCCCTTGTCTTGGCTTCTGGACGGGAGCATCCAATGTCCCTTCTCTCAGCTGCTGGATGGGAGCATCCCATGTCCCTTCTCTCAGCTTCTGGATGGGAGCATCCCGTGTCCCTTCTCTCAGCTTCTGGATGGGAGCTTCCCATGTCCCTATTCTCAGCTGCTGGATGGGAGCATCCTGTGTCCCTTCTCTCAGCTTCTGGGAGCATACCGTGTCCCTTCTCTCAGCTGCTGGATGGGAGCTTCCCATGTCCCTTCTCTCAGCTGCTGGATGGGAGCATCCTGTGTCCCTTCTCTCAGCTTCTGGGAGCATCCCGTGTCCCTTCTCTCAGCTGCCGGATGGGAGCTTCCCATGTCCCTTCTCTCAGCTGCTGGATGGGAGCTTCCCATGTCCCTTCTCTCAGCTTCTGGATGGGAGCTTCTCATGTCCCTTGTCTTGGCTTCTGGACGGGAGCATCCAATGTCCCTTCTCTCAGCTGCTGGATGGGAGCATCCAATGTCCCTTCTCTCAGCTGCTGGATGGGAGCATCCCATGTCCCTTCTCTCAGCTTCTGGATGGGAGCTTCCCATGTCCCTTCTCTCAGCTTCTGGATGGGAGCTTCCCATGTCCCTTCTCTCAGCTTCTGGATGGGAGCTTCCCATGTCCCTTCTCTCAGCTGCTGGATGGGAGCATCCTGTGTCCCTTCTCTCAGCTTCTGGGAGCATCCCGTGTCCCTTCTCTCAGCTGCTGGATGGGAGCATCCCATGTCAAAGTGATGTCACTAGTTTCGTCTCACCAAACTCCTTTATATGTCTACCTTCTTACGAGCAGCGCCCTCCTCATGCATGGGCACCTACAAGGCTTCTCATGCAGAATAAGAAGCTCCGTCCCTTGAAGTTAGTTACAGGCTGTCCCTTCTGGCAGGCTAGTATGCTCTTCTTCAGGTTTCTGGTCCTGAAATTGGCAATGGGCACCCCAGCACCCCAAACCCGGCCTTCAAATGAACTCCTGGTCACCACTAGTGCAGGACTCTAGGCTTCAGGTCAGGAAATCTTGGCACCCTACCTGCAGGTTTCTGCAGCGCCTTTTTACTCTGCTTCCAGCCAATCCTTTGGTTTTGGGGCGTTGTTTCCGTTTGTGATTTCCAGCCTGACTGGTCCAGGCCAGTGCTGCGTGACAAGTGTGCGCAGGAAGGCTGTGGAGAGCTGGACGTCCCCTGTCAGCAACCCGCAACAAACGCACAAAGACAAGTGAAGGTGGCCGCCTGCAGGGGTAGCCCCTCTCAGAGAACAATGGGACAGGAAGCAACAAACCCACATCCAACCTGTCCACAGCCATAGGACAGGCTCATGGATGGGTGAAAAACCTGGTCACAGGAGACTGGCAGAACAACTTAAAATTACGAGAGAGGCCAAAAAGGAGCTCTTCCAGACAGGGGCAGGGAAAAACATACTAAAGTGACTCCACTGCCCGACTGTCGGGGCTCCACGGCGTGGGGAGATGACATTGGTCACTCTCCTAAGAAATGGGGGTGCACTTGGCGTGTCCCCCCGGCCACACAGATTCACTCCTGCCTCTCTCTACAGACCATGGGGAAAGCTCATTCCCCATGTAAACAAGGCCCAGCTCCACCAGTATCCAACGTGCAGAAAACTCCCTTTCTCCAGCACTGGAGCCCTGCTTTCCATCCGTCCACACCAGTGTCACCCCACTTGCCCTGATCTCACGGGGACTAAAGTTGAAGCCCCTCTTCCTGGTCGCCAAGCCCCCTGCGTTGGTGTCCTCGGCCCCACCGCAAACCTTGCTCCTCCACCAGTCAAACAGCCTGTGCCAGATACCAGAACCGACTCCCCATCCACCCACTGAGGTTCAAACGTTTTGGGGTACAGTCTTACATTTAAGGCCCTTCACTCTCATATCTTAGCTAAATCTCGCCTATGCCGACAAACGTGTAGACTGCTCTGCAATCATCAGCTTCTGAAGCCTGCACCTCCCCAGTTTGGTTCAAACCTCCCAGCCCTGGTGGCGGCCGTGACCTTCGCGCACCCGTCCCTTACTGCCCACAGAGCGCTGTAAAGCCGTTTTGGTGTAGGCGCTACACAAAAAGTAAATCCTATTGTTATGCATATTTGCACAAATGGTGGACGCATTTGGGCTCCATTCCCAGGGACTATCCAGGACGGTGTTAACCAGCGCTACGTGATGCTTTCTCAAGGCGCACACAACAGACCCCCGTGGACAGGTGTTCCTCGTCGTTAAGAACATTTCTCGCGACAGGAGCTCTCTCTGACCGGAACAGATCAATCCACACTCAGCCTGCTCTGGTAGAAGCCAGGTATGCGCTTCCAAGTGTCCCCTGATCCACTTGGCACGGGCCCTTGTAACACACACCAGTGGAAGCAGTGTCGCCATGGCAACGCCGATTTGGGGCCCATTGGGGAAAGGGGGGGGGGGGGAGAAAGCACCGACCCGGGACTCAATGTAAGTGTGATAAAGGCCGCTTTATTGGAAGCAGGTGCATCCTACACAATAACATCCTCGGCCTGCGCCGCACAATCTAAACCTCATAAATATGTAATTTCCTGCCTCACCCCCACCCCCTCCCCTAACTGATTCCCACAATCCACAAACATTAACAATTAGCATAACGTCAATTTGCC
>NW_028248850.1:0-10651 GCF_964263255.1 Lissotriton vulgaris
TTCATCAAGTGGCACCAAAGTTATTGGCAAAACAAAACACGCTTTTCCTATGGGAACTTTGGTCCTAACTCTCTCTCTCTCTCTCTATATATATAGATATTCTCTGAAAAAAACCATAGGTTTTAGGCCATATATAGTTAGGGATTAGCATTTACAAAACCTTAATTTACTCGCACAAAACCATTGAAATTCGCATATATAGTTAGATGCAATAACTATATATCGCGCACCCGCAATCCACTGCTGATGATGTTACATATTACATCATTCATGACATGGTCAGTGACATCACTGATGACATCATCCAGTGACTGTATGTTTCTGTAAAGTTAAAATATGTCTTACATATTGAAGAATGAGTGGATGTATAAGTGTCTGGATGAAGGATTTAGTAGGTGCATGACTGACTGTATGAGAGAGTGATTAAATGTGTCTCACTGAGTGCATGGGTTAGTGACCAAACTGTCTTAATTTGTGCATCATTATATCTGTTGTTCTATGAAGTGCTGCATGTGTTGATCAGTAGCTATATGAGTAACTATATGGGTTATTGATTGGTTGCCTAAGTATTTGTATGGGAGAGTGAGTGTGTGTGTGGGGGTGGCTGGGAGGTGTGTGACTCTGTGCATACATGTGTGAACAGTTGATTCACTAGATCTATGGGTTCAAAACTGCATGTGGAAACAGCTGTATGGGTGGTTGACTGTGTACGAGTGTATTGGTGAGTGAATGGATATCTCAGTGCTACATGTCAAAGTAAGTACATATGTAAAACACAGTACATGTGAGAGTTCACATATATATATTACTGTGTATAAGAGCCAGTGAATGTGTGAGTGGCTGAATGGATCATTGAAAACTTGTATCAGGAATTGTATAAGAGAGTAAATATGTGTTAGTATATGTTTGAATAAGTAAGGTGTGTATAACTGTATAGTTGATGAAATGGAGGTGTGATTGATTCAGTGCATGACTGACTAGGTGTGTGAGTAACTCCATGGATGAGTGACAGTCTGTGAGTGTCTGTTTACTATGAGTGTATCTAATGTTATATTAGAGTCTGAAGAGGTGGATCGTATTATCACATGATTGATGTTATCAGTGATGTTGTCAGTGATGTCATTTGAGATGTCATCAGTGATATCATCAGTGAAGTCATTTGAGATGTCAACAGTGATATCATCAGTGATGTCATTTGAGATGTCATCAGTGATGTCATCAGTGATGTCACTGACCATGTCATGAATGATGTAATATGTGACATCATCAGCAGTGGATTGCGGGTGCGCGATATATAGTTATTGCATCTAACTATATGTGCGAATTTCAATGGTTTTGTGCGAGTAAATTAAGGTTTTGTAAATGCTAATCCCTAACTATATATGGCCTAAAACCTATGGTTTTTTCAGTGAATTTCAATGGTTTTTTAATAGCAAATATCAAAAGCTGTCAAATGTCAAGTACATGATAGGTAAAAACATTTTCGTGTTTATGCTCGCTGATGTACTTTGAACGCTGCCCCCCCCTCTTTTCTCTTAGCAGTACTCTCTCTTTGCAGATAGTGAAGGGTAGTTAACGCAGGCCTTTGCCCCCGTTGTAATCCGTCGTGCCTGCTTCTCTCTCCATTTGATTGATTGTTATCCAAGCATTTACTGTTTTAGAATTGGTTCTCTTTAGTTCATTCTCTATTTACAAACAAGCACAGAGTCGCAATACTCTGTTTAGTCTTTGCAGATAGTGAAAAATCGTTTAAAAAAACAAAAGGAATCGAGCAAAATCAGTAGGCCACTAATGGGATCTCTTTTTGACCTAGCTAAAATAGAAACATTAAGAACAACCCCTCATGAGAAATACGAAACTAGTGAGATGAACTGAGCTCCACACGATGATGGCTGCAAGACAGCTTGGCTCCGCCACCCACCCCACCCAAAATAACGACAAACCCTATGCAAATATTATAAATATATACAACACACCAGCAAAGTAACAGGGTAAAACATTTTATTAAATAACTATTTACATAACTATTTTATACTTTTAGTTGCCCGATCCGGCTAGCTCAATCGATCGAGCATGAGACTCATGCACTCTGATCTCCTTGGCCTCAGTCAAGCATCAATAGTAAGATTTTCATACATGAGTGTACGTTCATGGTTTTGGTCCCTGAGTTGCTTCGATGTCACTGCCTTGCACAAATGGCATAAGTCCTGGATGTTGGGTGCCATAGTTCAGAGTTCTGAGCAGCGCTTGTAACACTGTCTAAACCTTATTTGCACCTGCTGCAGCTTTACTATTCTCAAAGTAAGTGGGGGCCGTTTGTGGACCTGACTGCATTTGAAAACAATGTGATACGGTACCTCCCTAAACCGCTTGACAGAGGCCCCGAGGGGCGGTGTGATGGCGCGGACTCGGAGAAGACGCTTTGCTCCGACCCCCTCCCCAAGTCTGGTTGCCCTGGTGTGGCCTGAGATCGCACCCGACATAGGCAGCCGGCTCCCGGGGTCAAGCGGAACTTTTTGCCTTTTGGTGACTCTTCCATTCTGAACATTGTCCCACAATCCGTTTGACCTGAAACGATTACACAAATAAAACATTTGTGAGTTTTAAATTTCCGGAGAAGTATAATTCAACAATACCTTTCTCTGTAGATCTTTTTCCATTAACAATCCCAGTTCCATCACCCGCCCAGGATATCACTACTGTTAGTTGTCATTTTTGCTTCTGTTTTAATAAAAAATGTTTTACGGTGTTTACTGTTTTTGTTGCGATGTATATATTTATAAGTTATTAAAGTGTTATAATCCTACTAATTTTTTATCGATTATTGCTCTTTGAGATATTCCCTGTCACAGGGAATATCTCAAAGAGCAATAATCGGACCCTGTCTACAAACAGAGAAGAATAGGAATATTCTGTCTCCCTTTGCAGATAGTGAAGGATAGGTAATGCGGACTTTTGTCCCCCGTTGTAATCCGTCATGCCTGTTTTTCTCCCCACTGATTGATTGATTGGCTGGACATTTATTGTTCAAGGAATAGTTCTTTCGAGGTATTGTCTGTTTGCAAATAACGTGGAATAGAAATATTCTGTCTAGTCTTTGCAAGTAGTGAAGGGTGGGTAATGCGGACCTTTGTCCCCCGTTGTAATCTGTCATGCCCATCTACTCCCCACTGATTGAGAAACTAGTTCCACCCGGACCATTTATTAGAGGTACATCATCTGGCTCAACCGGAGAGTACCCCTAATAAAGAAGACATATGTAAAATACAAAGTAATCACTGTATCCTAATAAACAGAAACTTTAGCATGAAACACACTTGAAAAGGAAGGGAAAGAAATCGAACAAAATCAGTAGGCCACTGATAAGTTTTTGACTTCGCTAGAAATAAGAAACATGGAAGGGGTGAAAAAAGCCAAGCTTGACGTTATGGCAGCCACGAGGTAGCTAGGCTCCGCCACCCCCCCCACTGCTCCAAGCATGTCTGTCCCACCGCCCGCCACGCCCATTAACGGTAACATGAAATAGATACAAATCAGCAGATGCCTACCCCCATTCCGGAAACTCCCGAAGTGCAACAGGACCCCGATTACGCCCATCCGGACGATGAGGCCTCGACACGTGCAGGGCGGGGCCCGGCTAACCGCCATCAGCCGTGGGGTGGATGGCCCAAAATGTACTGGTTTCCCGATTCCCTTCTTCTGCCGCCTTGCAGGCCACGGGGGGGGGGATGTCTTGCCTCTGCCTCCGACCCCCCCACCCCCCTCTTATCGCCTGGTCCGGACATCACGGATATCAACGCCAGGTGTCGGCACGTTTGCTGAATACTGTAAAGGTTTTCCTACACTTGGCGACGTGCTCGCTGCCTTGAATTCCTGGCGTGAGTCCATGAAGTTTCAGTCAACAAGGCCGGAGGGTGTTCTTCTAGACTGGCTCGCTGACCCGCTTCCCACGTGTGCTTGATATGAGCTCCCCGTTCGGGCCTGAAGCGGCGCCCTGCAGGCCACGAGGGGGGGTGTCTTGCCTCTGCCTCCGACCCCCCCCTCTTATCGCCTGGTCCGGACATCACGGATATCAACTCCAGGTGTCGGCGTGGGGTGCACTGGGAGGGAGAGGAGGCGCGAACGAGCCTCTCCCACCCCCACAGGTGGGGGCCCCTCAGCTGCACCCCCAACGCTCCACTCACCCAACAAAAGGGTTCCTCCACTCTTGCGATGCAGCGGCGCTGCACTCACCCGACGAAAGGTCTCGTCCACTATTGCGAGGCAATGATGCTCCGCTCACCCAGCGGGGGTCTCGTCCACTGTTGCGGTGCAACGACGCTTCTAGTTTCCTGCGTCCAGAAACGTTCTCCTCAACTTTGAAGATTCTATAAGAGCCACGGGGGCCCCCGACCCCCGATGGGGAATGACTGCCATGATCACCCACGGAACGACCACGACGTAGCCGCGGGACGTCGGCGCGCTCATGCCGGCGCCGGCCTCAGTCTTGAAATCACCAAAATCCTGCAAGACTACCAACTTGATCAGTTCCGGTGGGACACCAGTATGACCCGGTAGGAGAGATTGTTGCCTCCCACCCCACTTTGACTGATGGTTCATGTCGGCAGTCCCCTCTGCTACCCTTCAACGAAAACTTTTGGACTGCCGAAAGAGGTCCCGGTCCAACCACGAGTTGGTGGAGACATTTTGACTATACTTGGACCTTCCTGACCTCACCCAAAATGGCGCCGGTACAAATGAAACTCTCAACTCCTTGTTGTGCCCCGATTGCTCAGCCTTGATATCATGAGATATGTATGCAGTTTTTAGCACATGAATTGATATCGGATAAGACTGATTATATGTTCGGACAATGAATTGATCCAGGATGGGTATTGATTATACGTTCGAACAATGAATTGACATGGGACGGGTACTGATTACACGTTCGAACAATGAATTGATATTAAGTTCTAATGCATCATTGATTACTGTATTTATTATTGAAGGTTCGAATTGTCGACACTTTTGGTACTTGCTCACAATGAATTATCGATATGATTTTGTTGCACTTGTCGCACTTTTTACTATGAAATCAACGACCACTGACTCTCTATTATGTTTTCCACAGATAAATACCCCCCCCCCCATTTACAGTTCCAGCCTGCTCTGTGGCCGGCCCACGGGGTTGTAAGCCCGTATTTGGGCACCAACATTTTTATTAAAGGTTTTTGAAAAAGCAAACGTAGTTGTAACGTGTAGATTGGTAAGTTTCGAATAAATGGCCACTGTTTCCGATTTTTTTTTTTTTTTTTAAAAAGCAGGTAAAATGAAGCAGCTCAATTAGTTAAGGGTTAAAAAGTATAGTACGCAGAAACATTGAAAATATGAATGGTCCAGGTTGTTGTGTGTTTTTCATTTTTGTACAGCATAAAGCAATCGATAAAGATCCTGGTATTTAGCATCTACTTTATATGCTACCTGTATCAGGGAAGTTGTTTTAAATGCCTCTAAGCCACCCCGAACGAATGTCACCTGGCCCCCCTAGTACGAACGAAAACGACCCCGTACCACTGTAGGTTATCTCTCTTCCTCAAAAATGACAAAAATTACTTTCTAGGACGTTTTGGACATTGATGATTTTCATATGATCTATTTATTAAAGTAATACTCATCTCTCCGCATGAAATTAATTTTCCACATGCTACACAAGTCAATCTCATCTGCCTAAAGTTCTTTTACAGATTTGGGACCGTTTCCCTTGCCTCTGACTCACTTATTGCTAAGTCATTGGTGGATGTTTTTACCGGTCGGGGATTATCCACCAAATCTCGAAGTTGTGCTTTAGAATAATTAAGAGGGTGCCACCTCTCCATGTGCCGATGCATGGTATGATTACCATAGCTATATTTTTTTTCGGTCCCTCTTGAGAGTTTTTTTTTTGCAGATGAGGCAGGTAACGAACCTGGCATTAACTTTCTTTTCATGAGAAGGAAAAGAAAAAAATTGCCAGATAAAATTCACTTTCACATGGGACGTTCTTGGCATTTCTTTCAGAAACTTTTACATCACTGTGTCATTTCTTTGTCTATCCTGGTTAAAGCAATGTCATGTAAATAGTTGTTTAAAAAGTTTTTTTTAACGTGTTTACTTTGTTGGAGCGTTGTATATATTTATAAGTTATTAAAGTCTTATAATCCTACAACTTTGTTGGAGTGCTATATATTTTTAATGTGACACATAATTGTGAAGGCTTTGATGTACAAAAAGGCATCCCTGGAATCTTCCGCTTCAGGCTCGGTCCCACACACCCTCACAGTGAGAATCCCCTCCCCAATCACAATACAGGATCGTTATCAGATAGTAGGAACGCGTGTGGTGTGACGGATCTCATGAGGTGGCGACCTTGATCTACTGTAACTTCTTTGAACAGGGGAGATTATTTACAGTTGGGGCCATAAACTACATCCGCAGGGCTAGGTGATAGCCGGGGACCGGCCTGGACAATCAGACACAGAGGAAGAGGAGTGTCAGAGGGTGCGGTAGTGAATAGGGTGAAATGGAGGGGTCGGGCGGGCACAGGGTGTGATACTCAGGGAAGAGCAGCGCAGATGGGGGGAAGTTTATGGCCCATGCATGAGAGAGAGAGCGGGGGTGACCAGTGCGTGGGGGAGATGCTTGCGAGGGTGGGGAGCCATGCTGAGGATCCGCGGCGTGCAGAGAGTGGGTCTGGTCAAGGCATCTAAAATGGCTGCCGTGCACGACAAAAGTGTGGCATTGGAAAAAAAGCAAGATGACGCAGACAATGTTTATCAATGCGGATTCATTTATAACAATTATTTTTAACAATATATTTACTCGCAGTGTCAAAATGGCGATCAACACTTCCTAATTTCCTTCGAATCGAACGTTAACAGAAGTCAAGCGGCAAAAAAAAAAAAAAAACGCTCACGCGCAACCGCTGGAAGACAAGTATCAACATATATGAGCCTCCTCAACCACCCTCAGAAAACATAGGGGGTCAGGATACGTCTCCCATACCCCCTTATACCCAATACTCACATTGCTTTTCCTCCATCTAGTAATTTAATTAAATCGAAACACAAAATGGCGAATTCACGTTTCACTACCAGTTTGCGACCCGGTTCGCGAACCGAGAAGCGCTTCTACCGGGAAAAATCAAATTTTTTTTATTTGCCCCACGGGACCCTTTAATAACCCCAACATCATTCCTAGGGGGTCAAGAGGGGTCTACCTTGCCCCCTTTCATTAAATTCCCCCTTCGTTTTTCTCCTCCTCTTGTCTCTCTATCCTACTGAGAGACAAGATGGCGGCCGCACCGGACTGTTTAGAATGTTGACAGACACCGGAGAGCCAATCAGCTTCGCTTTGCAAAGCTCCGTTACGCGAAAAGTACGCGATCTGGAGCGCTACCCGGGACGCTGTCACAGTTATATCTGTTTTTTTAAACGTTAATTTCTCAAAATCCACTGGAGCACATATATTGAGACCCAGCAAAGGCACATCGGGCTAACAGTCCCTACAATTTTGCCAAGTTTCGTGCAAATCCATTCAGCCGTTCGAGCTAAAAGTGAGGCCAAAGGCCCTACGGAAAAATGAATGGGAAAAACGCGTTTTGGGACCCCCCTTTTTTCTCGGCCCCCCCTTGACGGAACCCCCCCAAATTTTCAAGGGCTGCTCAGAAACAAAATGTGCCATTTTCCTGAAAATTTCAGCCGATTCCGTCCACAAACGCCAAAGTTATTAGACATAGAATTTTCAAAAGTTCCATAGAGAAAAAATCCTAACTATATATACCTACTGGCTATCGCCAGTAGGTAATATATATATGTATATATATATATATATAGAGGCATGCCGGTAGCCTGAGCCAGCACTACAGGCAAGATATAAAAAACCAAAGCCCACTCAGGAAAAAGAATGACCCCAACATATACTAGGGCAACACAAGGGATTATTCCAAGATAAAAGGAAGCACAAGTCATGCAAGTTCCAAATGTCCGGGAAAAACGCCAGGCAGACGTGTTTCAGCAAACTGCTTTCCTCAGTGCCAGTTCGAGTTTCCACGCGGAGTCTTGAACTTGGGGATCAATTAGGGGTCTTGTAGTGCTCTTATTAGCTCGCTGTTCTCTCCTGCCTCTGCTAGCAGCTGTAGTGCCTCCTTAATTCCTAATTGGGACCAAGGGCATGATGGTCCATGGAGTCTAAGTGGCAACCCATACAGTGAGAGGCTGCCGAACACCCAGTGGTGTGTCTCCTCGGCCTTCAGGTTTCCGATCCCCACTTTTGGCGATGTAATCCTTGGAACCCCGGTGTTGCCCCTGCAGTAGAATACTGAATCCTATATATACATATATCTATATATATATATATCTATATCTATATATATATATATATATATCTATATATATATATATATATATATCTATATCTATATCTCTATATATATATATATATATATATATATATATATATATATATATATATATATATATATATATATATATATATATATATCAAAAATACCCTTTCAGGCATTGAGTGACAAATTATGTAAAAAAGAAGCAGAGAACTCTGGGGTTGTTCTCAAGTTTAGGTGGAAAGCAGCTCCGGTATAGAGCACTCTCAACACCAGCGACACTCTAGATCTGCTCACCTCAAACGTCTGCTTTTCTATCAAAGTCTTTAAGCATAGGATTAGCACAGTGCTATCCACACCGAGATAGAAATGGACAAAGTCTTTTGCCATTTCTACAGCAAAGTTTTTAAGCATAGGACTAGCACAGTGCTGTCCTTGCCGAGCTGTGAAATGACAAAAGCCATTTATCACTCCTGGCACAATATTACAGCTTTGAATTGATAAAAAACCAACCAAGCCAACTTGAAATGAATAAAAGCAACCCCTGACACAGTGTTTCGCTCTAATTAGAGCTCTTCAAAGAGGTATAGCTTTGTTCAGACAAAAGGGAGCACCCAGTATAAGTAAAAAAAATACCTTTTCAGGCATAGAGTGACAAATAAATTATGTAAAAAAAGAAGCAGAGAACTCTGGGTAGTTCTCAAGTTTAAGTGGAAAGCAGCTCCTGTATAGAGCACTCTCAACTCCAGCGACACTCTAGATCTGCTCACCTCAAATGTCTGCTTTTCTATCAAAGTCTTTAAGCATAGGATTAGCACAGTGCTATCCACCCCAAGATAGAAATGGACAAAGTGTTTTGCCATTTCTACAGCAAAGTTTTTAAGATTAAGAAGAGTATTTAGTTTTTTACTGATACTGGGTGATCCCATGTGTCTGGACAAAGCTATACCTCTCTGAAGAGCTCTAATTAGAGCGAAACACTGTGTCAGGGGTTGCTTTTATTCATTTCAGGTTGGCTTGGTTGGTTGTTTACCAATTCAAAGCTGTAATATTGTGCCTGGAGTGATAAATGGCTTTTGTCATTTCACAGGCGATAAAATTATTGCCGCTTTAGCTGCAGAAAACTGCTGCTAAAACGCGATAATTGGCTTGATAATATGCTCTATGGTATTCCAATTGAAGCTCAGGTTAGATGTCCTTCACATCTAACATGGGCTTCAATTGGAATTCCATAGAGCATTATATGAAGCTCAATATCGCAGTTTTAGCTGCGGTTTTCTGCCAATAAAGTGGCAATAATTTTATTGCCTGTCTTGATAATATGCCCCTTTGTCCATTTCTATCTCGACGTGGATAGCACTGTGCTAATCCTATGCTTAAAGACTTTGATAGAAAAGCAGACATTTGAGGTGAGCAGATCTAGAGTGTTGCTGGTGTTGAGAGTGCTGTATACAGGAGCTGCTTTCCGCCTAAACTTGAAAACTACTGAAATATATACAACCATATATATAAATATATATATTTTGTATATAAATGTGTATACATATATATATATATATGTATATATACACACATATATTACATCAAGATATATATATATATATATATATATATATATATATATATCTTATGTATATAAATATATAGATAAACACACATTTCCCAAAAATCCAACAAACCCTCAACCCCTACGCACCCTAAAATTATCCTTGCTACCCCAAAACCACTACCCAACTTAAACCCTAAAATTATCCTTGCCACTCCAAAACCCCTACCCACCCTAAACTTGAAGCTTACCCTTGCCACCCCGAAACCCACAGCCAGCCTAAATCCTAAAATTACCCTTGCCACTCCAAAACCCATACCCACCCTAAACACTAAAATTACCCTTGCTACTTCAAAACCATCCCCATGCTAAATCCTAAAATGACCTATGCCACACCAAAAACCATACCCACCGTAAACCCTAAAATTACCCAGGCCACCCCAAATCCCATACCTACCATAAACCCCTAAATTACCCATGCCACCCCAAAACCCATACAAACCCAAAAACCCTAAATTTACCCATGCTGCACCAAAGACCATACCCACCCTAAACTCAAAAATGACTCGTCATCCCAAAATCCATACTCACCCTAAACCCTAAAATTACCCGTGCCACCCCAAAACCCATTTCCACCCTAAACCCTAAAATTACCCATGCTACCCCAAAGCCCATACCCACCCCAAAATTACCCATGCCACTCGAAAACCCATCCCACCCTAAATCCTAAAATCACCCATGCCACC
>NW_028248851.1:0-17211 GCF_964263255.1 Lissotriton vulgaris
TTGTATATATATATATATATATATGTCACACGGAGAGCCACAAGGCCACTAACCACTACTAAAAATGAGATTTCAGTCTCATGGTAAGAGTCCTGTTCTATATGGTTATGCTATTATTTGAAGTTCCATGATGTACCTGCAAGTACTTTTACATTTACTTCTGGAAGCGCTGATTTCATATGGTAAGGTATTCCTTTGATGAGTATTTAGTCAACACCCTTACAAACTGGTCGGACCAATCCAGCTAGTAGCATTTGCCCTTTACCCACACTGAATTCCCAAAACATATTCCAATTTAACATTTATTATGTTTTTAATTGTGGTTGGCAGCCAATTCGGTGCCACCTTGGCCAGGTAGTTGACTATGCATTTATGAAATAAACTGAAATTTTATTACACAGCTGCATTTATAAGCACAACCCTTTATAAGCTGGCTATTTTTTAACTATGTATAGAATTACACTTAGTGAGACTCTTTTAAAAAAAATTGTATGCAATAACATTTTTATGTCATCTAAATTCAGTATATTGAATGGCCTGTTTATTCTGGCTGAAGCAAAACCGTTACTACTTACTTACACTAGTCCTGGGCATGGAAGGGGAGTACTTTCTATGTGGGTAACAACTTTGTGTCAAATGGAATGCATTCACTCACACAAGAGGAAACAAATGGCAGAAATACCCTGACTTGCCCATCTGGCGGCGTGGACATCGGCATTTGAAAGTAGGAGATGTGGTTCGCACAAACCAGATCCATCCAGCCTCTGAGGAAGAAGGTTTACCCTTTGAAACGCGTCAGGCACTTACGGATGGTAGGCTGTCAAACCGGATCGTGCTGCAGGCGATGTCTTTACCTGAATAAAAGACTTTTTGTCAATGCTGGTTCTGTGTGCGACTCTTTGCGCAGGCAACTTGGAGCTTTCATATATATATATATATATATATATATATATATATTTATATTGTATATATATGTAAATTCACTGAAAAAAAAAATAGGTTTTAGGGATGTTATAGTTAACTGGACATTTTACTCGTACAAAACCATTGAAATTCCTCCGTTATAGTTAGTTGTACTAACTATAACTCGCGCGCCCACAATCCACTACTGATGATGACACATATTACATCATTCATGACATGGTCAGATGGCAATTTGATGTATACCCCTTTAATTGAAACAGGATGTACTACCGATCATGTGATCAACCATGCTATCTAGGTTACTTCCTTCCTTCTTTTCATGACATGTGATCAAGCCTCGGCTGAGGTGAAACGCGTCATGGCGACTGGTGGGCTGTTATTCATCACGAATAAAAAGCACTGAGAACGAGAGCACGGAGTCTGTGGCTTTACTCAAATTTCCGTTTTGCTGCGTGGCGTTGCATGGCGTGGCTGTGCTGTGCTGCTTCGGACCGAACGTAATATATATATATATATATATATATATATATATATATATATATATATATATATATATATATATATATGTAAATTCACTGAAAAAAAACATAGGTTTTAGGGATGTTATAGTTAACTGGACATTTTACTCGTACAAAACCATTGAAATTCCTCCGTTATAGTTAGTTGTACTAACTATAACTCGCGCGCCCACAATCCACTACTGATGATGACACATATTACATCATTCATGACATGGTCAGTGGCATCACTGATGACATCACGTGTGACATCTCAAATGACATCACTGATGACATCATCCAGTGAATGTGGTTTGGTTCCATATTTAAATAAGTAGTATATATATAGGAATCTGCATTGAAGGCTGAGTGGATATATAAGTGTTTGGATGGAAGATTTAGTAGCAATGTGATTGACTGTCTAAGTGATTAATTTAAAGTGTCTCACTAAATATATGGGATAGTGATTAAACTGTGTGAATATCTGTATCACCCTGTCTCTTGTGTAAAATACTGCATAAGTTGGTTACTAGTTATGTAAAACTCTATATTAGTTTTTAATTAGTTAAGTGAGTATTGGTATGGGATAGTGAATGTGTGTGTGGTTGGGTGGGAGGTGTGTGACTGTCCAAAGATGTGTAAATAGGTGATTTAGTAGGTATATCA
Organism: Lissotriton vulgaris; assembly: GCF_964263255.1. Taxonomy (NCBI): domain Eukaryota; kingdom Metazoa; phylum Chordata; class Amphibia; order Caudata; family Salamandridae; genus Lissotriton; species Lissotriton vulgaris. The sequence goes on from NW_028248851.1 coordinate 2,088, forward strand.
GGTTAAGACTGCATGTGGAAACAGTTGTTTGGGTGAGTGAATCTCTTTATGGGTGTGGTGATGAGTAAATGTATTTCGCAATGATACATGTTCAACAAAGTAGAAATATAAAAGGCAGTGTATGTGACAGTTGTTGTATATAAATACATAAGACTCAGTGATTGTATGAGTGACTGTATCAAAAACTGTATACTTGTAATAGTGATTTTATAACACACTAAGTATGAGCTACTATCTATATTAATAAAGTGGTGTTTGTATAAGTGTGTAGCTTAGTAAATGTAAGGATGATCAATTGTTTGCATAAGTGAGTATGATGACTGCATAAGTGAATAGGATGTGTGCTGGTGTATAATGTCGATATAGGTGTATAAGTATATTTCATATTGTTCTACTGATCTTTGTTAGCATGTATGAGTGAATCTATAGGTAAGTCTTTAGATGTGTGTGTAGATGTAGGAATCACTGAGTTGGTTTTTAGAAACTTGTATTGGTGTGTCAATGGTTTCAAATAAGGTTCTCCATATTTTATAATGAGTGTTGAAAGGTTATACTAGTGTATGATGAGAGGTATCAGATTGTCACGTGTCAGTGATGTCATTTGAGTAGTCATCAGTGATGTCGTCAGTGATTTCACTGACTATGTCAAGAATGATGTAATATGTGACATCATCAGCAGTGGATTGCGGGCACGCGAGTTATAGTTAGTACAACTAACTATAACAGAGGAATTTCAATGGTTTTGTACGAGTGAAATGTCCAGCCAACTATAACACCCCTAAAACTAATGTTTTTTTCAGTGAATTTCAAAGGTTTTTTTAATGCTAATTCCTAACTATTACATGTCTGAAACCTATGGTTTTTTCAGTGAGTTTCAAAGGTTTTGTAAATGACAATTTTTAAATGTATTAATTGCTATATTTATTTTTTTGATACTGATTTACTACAATTTTTAACTATTTATTTTTCGATATATTTTTTTTCAAATTACATTACAATTACATTATACATTACATTGCAAAATATACTTTCTCAGAATGAATTACTTTAGTTTAAATACTTTGCAAATAGGCAATAGACTTTTAAGTACAGTAGTTACAGTTGCTGCAATGGGCAACACAATTTCAAACACAATTCAACATTGAGCTAAAAGTGAATTTCCAGTTAAATGCAATTAGTTACTTTATGGATTACTTTTCTAACAACAGGACTGGATTCTAGATTCAGTCCTGGGACATCTCCTGTAAACAGTTGAGTAAAAGCGTTTTGGTAGTGATTTTTAAGGAATATTAATGTATTTTAAAAGTTGACACTTCGTAACTTTTTCACATAGAATCAACTATGTTATCCTATGGGAGGAAATTCACATAGCAGGTAAGTAGTGTTATTTTTACTTTTTCTTACTCAGTGGTGGATCCTGGATCCAGCACTGATGCATCTCCTGTAAACAGTTGAAAGCATGCGTTTAAGTCATACAGGCGATTATTAAGGAATATTTGTCGTTTGTGAAAATCAACAGAAACTTTTCTGGTGAAAACCAGACAATGGATTCCTATGGAAGGAAATCCAAATTACTGGTAAGTATGGTTAGATTTACTTTTCAGGATTAGTACTGGGCTCAAAGATGCAGCTCTGAGGTCTCTTCTGATAACAGGTGAGTAAATCGGAATTCGTAGAGGAATATTTGCACAATGGTGAAGTAAAGGGGTGGGGCCTGAGGTGACATGTCTGCAAAAAAGCCCTGTGGCGCGTTTTAAGTGGAGAATTAATTTCTCCTCAACCCCGTGGGTCGCTAGGGGCCAGCTGTCCCACCAGGTACCTCCAGTATGCGCCAGAGAGCTTGGTTGCAGAGAGGTGTTCAGAGGCCATGCCCCTTTTTACAACACTCTGCAAATCAGCTCTGTGGCGCTTACTGGAGGTACTTGGTGGGCTTGTTGGCCCCCAGGGACCATCAGGATTGAAGAGGATTTAATTCCTGAACTTAAAACGTGCCACAGGGCGTGTTTGCACACATATCACCTGAGCCCCTGCCCCCTCCCTTCACCACTGTGCAAACGTGCCCTTTGGCACGTTTTAAGTTGTGGGATTTCCTCCCCTTGAATCCTGAGGCTCCCTGGGGTGCAACCAGCCCACCAGCTACCTCCATTAAGCGCCACAGAGCTGTGTTGCAGAGAGGTGTAAAAAGGGCATGGCCTCTGAACACCTCTCTGCAACGCAGCCCCCTGGCACATACTGGAGGTTCCTGGTGGGCTAGTTGGCCCACAGGGACCCCCAGTATTCAAGGGATTTTGTTCCCCATCTGCAAACGTACCAGGGGGCGTGTTTGCAGAATGCTGCAGTGAGGGGGCGAGCCTCAGCGCGATGCCGTTTTTTTTTCTAATTTTTTTGTAAGAAAGGGGGCTATGTGGCCCCCCTCCTTTTCCTATTTTTTTGGCCCTGGGACCCCCATCCCCCAGGGCAGTGGTTCCCAAACTTTGTTGACCCGTGGCTCCCTTGACCGAGTTGGCGGTTGGCCGTGGCTCCCCACCATTTTTTTGCCAGTGGGTCAGGCACGGATTTTTGGCTTGAGTGTTTTAGGCCACGCCCTTTGTTACATCGGCCACGCCCCTTTGAGAGCCCCTTCCCCCCGGGATGTAGGAGTTGTTGACATTCCCGGTACAATGGTCACATACCCGCAGGACATGGTATCCCTCGGTGCCCCCACCGGGGATGTCCACGCTCTGTGTGATCTAGTTCCCGTGCCCCTTGCTGCTGGCAGTGCCAGGGGTTCTCCATGCCTTCCTCGCCAGGGCTTTGCACGACAATGGTGAATCTGAATGTGCCCCTATAGCGATTGGCGAAGGGAAGTACTTGCCCGCCTGGAAGGGTCCGAGGTGCTGCACTGCACCCCGGGCCGCGCTCCGGTGTGCCAGGCTGCCCCGGTCCGACAGCAGGTGGGGCGGGGTCGCGAAGTCCCGGCCATCCATGCTGCGTGGGGGGAGGTCCCGCGAGGGGCTCCGGGTACACAGCAACCCGGCACCGCAGCAGGGCGCTGGGGGAATTATCATAGTGCAAGAGCAGTAGACCACTTACCTATCGACATAAAATGCAATCTGAATTTTACACAATGTGCTTTACAGCAGGGACATGGACCCTCTATGCTACTTTGAGTCAAATATGTGAATGAACAAGCCACAGAACTCTCCCAGAACTGCATTGACCAACAGAGTTATGTTACCACTATTTTAATCCCCTCAAAATTGCAGGGCACACAAAGGTCTCTTCAGCAGGTGTCTTACCCTGTACGATATTTTAAAACGCAGCCTCTTTGTCACCAATTAGGTAAGCAAGAAAAAAAATTCTGCCACGTGTCCTTGTGGGCAATTTCTTTGCAGCAGATTTTTTAAAAAAAGTATAAGTTGACAGCATACATGCTAATAGACCCGATTCAGACTGGAGACCCGGTCGGAATGGCTTTATTTTGATTGCCTCCCGCCTGCAATTGCATCTTCTCCATAGAATTCAATGGGAGAAATACATTCTTCCGATTATTTTCTTTTAACTTCCCACTTTCCTCTTAAATATGTGCAGGTATGGTTGGCAGCTACACTTTGCTTTTAAAGCTCCGCCCATTCGTGACTCCAAGCCCCCTTCCTCTGCCACACTTTGACCCCCAATCTATGGATTCCCAGAAGTAAAATAGTTTTTCAATTCCAGTACTGTTCAGGCCGATTCCCTGACTTGTTGTGCGCTCGGCCTTCGATAGCTGCAGAACCTTGCCTGGGCGTCAGACATACTAGGGAAGCCCAAGGAGGGGAGAAATGTCCGGGCTCCTGATGGATCCCTCGAGGATGTGCAGAGGGTCACACGGCGCTGCCACGCCTCTACTATGCGGCCGGGCGGCGAAGGCGGGGTCCGTGCGTCATCGGAGAGCCGGCCGGAGTCTGGTCATTCACACACATTTTACATGGAGGAAAGACACATCCTACGCGGCGCCCCTGGCTTCTCATCACGGCGCACCGGGGCGCCGCGGCGCACACTTTGGGAACCACAGCCCCAGGGCCTGACCCCTTTTTTAATTTCTTTAAAAAAAAAAAAATTTTGAAGGGAGCCGCGTGTCCTGGGGGTGGGCAACCTGGGACACTGCAGGAGCTGGCCCTGTGGGGGGGGGGGTGGTCCCCAGGGCCCTCGAGGGCTCCAGGAGGTGGGCCGCGCAGCCCCCTTCCAACTTTTTCAAAGTCCCAGGGGGTGGTGGGGTCCATCACAGACTCCCCAATTTACCTATTTAGAGCCCCGGGGAGGTGGCATCCCCCGGGGCATGTGGGGGGGCTTAAGCCCCCCCATACAGGATATTTTTTTAAAGAAAAGCCCCCGGGGTGGTGGTAACCCGGGGCTGGGGGGGCCTGAGATCCCCGCAACAAAGTTAAAGAAGCCCTGGGGGTGGAAGTCCCCGGGGCTGGGGGGCCTGAGAGCCCCTGCACATAATTTAAAAAGCCCTGGGGGTGGCACTTTCTGGGGCGAGGGGGCCCCTCTGGGCCCCACTTTATATAAGTATTGCCCCCAGTATTTGGCGCCACTGGGGGCCAATTACCAAAGAAGCACGGTAGCCTGCTCTCCCTTTCTTTTTTTTATTGACAGGATCTGGCATCCTGCGCGGATTTTTGCCGATTTAAAAAAATAATAATAATTTGGGGGGCCTTGAGGGTCCTTGTGGGACCCCCTGAACAGGCCTAGGGGGTCAGGGTGTTTCTACCATGCCCCCTTTTTGCATTTTTCAGTTTTTTCTTTAGGCTGCCAACACTGGTTTGGAGTGTTGAAAGCCAATTAGAATACAGTTCGTGCTCGGCAGGGTGCGCGGATCCTGCACGGCCATAGATATATATGTGATTTTAATTGTGATTTTCTTAGGAACTACTGACTGGCGAGGATCTTTAATAACTCCAATTTTTAAAAAAGGAGACTGGGCTCTTGCAGAAAACCACAGACTGATTACTCTTCAAGACACGGATGCCAAGCTATTTGCAAGAATTTTGTTAACAAAACTATCTGAATGGGTGAGGGAAACAAAGAAATTGCCCTTAAACCAAAGAGGCTTTATTCAAGGCCTAGGAACAACAACAAACATAATGGTTCTTGCACTACTAATGGATAAATCAATAAGACTCAAACAACCCCTGTACCTATGTTTTATAGATTTCAAAGGAGATTCCAGCAAAGGAAGGCCTGAAACAAGGCTGTGTTTTAGCCCCCCTACTTTTTAATTTGTTTCTTGCGGACCTAACGGGAATACTGGACGATGAGAATGCGCACCCCCCGAAACTAGCTGATAAGCGCCTCACGAATTGATGTATGCGGATGACGTCATACTATTGAGCCATACCAAAGTGGGACTACAGCGTCTAATCAGGCGGACTCAAACATACTCGAAAGAGAACGGGATGGTCATAAACGAGACTAAAACAAAGATTATGGTAGTGACCAAAAACAACAAGAGAAGATATAAAAGTAAATGGATTATGGATACAAAGGAGCTGGAGCAAGTAGAGGTATATAAATACCTGGGTGTGCTATTTGATGCGAAGGGAACCTATCAACTGCAAAAAAGTGAGACCCAAAGAAAAGCGAACTCACTAACTGCCGCATTCAGAATTGTGCAAAAGTCACTTCCGAGCCTAACCTATGGTCCTCTGCTGAATGTAATTGCCGTAAAACTCCTACCGACCATCACATATGGTAGTGAAGTGATAATGACAAGGATAGTGAAACTCTGAACAAGATCATAACCAGAGCCTACCGAGCCATATTCCATTTACCAGCAAATGCGTCCCCCGCCCAAGTAAGGCTGGAGTTTGGACTGACCAATCAGCAATATGCAAGGCAAAGCCACTTTATAAATGTATGGAATCAAATAAAAAATGACCATCAAAGTGAAATATCACAACTGTTATGGAGAGAAATAAATAAGGACATAAACTCTATTGCGTGGATCTACCTTAGGGAAGCAATAAAGGATTTTGCAATCACGCCAACATGGGAAAACAATATAATCAAGTCATCGTTCAAGAAAATAATTAATAAAACTGTAAACCATCTATCCATCTTAAACGATAAAGCTATCCTCACCAAAAGAAAAAATGCATGGACGATAATTAACGGATATAAAAAGAAGGAAATCCAACAATACCTGGTAACACCATGGACAGAAAAAAACAAGCAGGTCCTCCTTAAAGCCAGATTTGGAACAATGCCAGGCCTGTGTCACCTTCCCCCGTGGGAGAGACCTGAAACTCAAATGAAATGCAGACTGTGTAATAACGGTGAGGAGGATATGCTTCATCTTCTCTGTACCTGCCCTATGCTTCTACAGGAGAGAAAATCATTACTAAAGTTTCCCTTCAAAGTACGTGGCATAAGGACATGTAGACAGTCCTTGATTAATTGCATGAACTCGAAAAACATTATTTTAAATGCTATCTTTGTAAAGTTTTTAATGATAGTCAAAAGGAAACTAGATGTCATGCCTATTTTAGAATTTTAATCACCTACAAACTTGATGCAATGACATTTTTAGTGTTTTTTTCGAGAACACAGTTTTTTAGTCTTTGTCTGAGATGTGTAATATTGTAAGATTTTAAATAATCATCACAATAAACAATTGATACTGATACTGACTGGATTTTCACCATTTAAGCAAAAGGCACAAGTGTGAACCAAGGTCTACCTCTTTGCCAAATTTGGTGTCATTCCGTTCAGCAGTTCGGGCTGTAGCTGCGGATAAAGGTTCCTATGGGAAATTGCATGGGGAAAATACGTTTTGGGGCCCGCTTTTTTCAAAAATTTCACGAAGATTCGTCAACCGGTGCCAAAGTTATTCCAAATAGAATGTAGTGGATTTCCTACGGAAACTAGGTCCTAACTATAACTACCTACTGGTGACCGCCAGTAGGTAATATATATAGGGCCTTGAGAATCATGAGGGCGTGGCAGTCCAACTGCTCTATTAGGACTTTGGTGGCGGGACCGCCATTGCACCATGGCAACTGCCAGGGTACAGCATTCCCTGGTGGTCCTGCAGCAGCCTGAGTGCCGCAATATCCTTAGTGTTGCCCTGATGCATCGGCAAGCATATTACGACTTTCCTCATTGCCAGCGGTGATGTGTTTTATCTAGGAACCCGATCAATATTGTTACCTTATGCCCCTATACGGCTATAATCAATAAATATCCCTATAATGGCATAATAATCAGAGCCATATTTCAGTAACTCGCCTCTGCAATCCATGACACAGCAGAAGCTACTTCCTTAAGATTCCTAGAGAGCACACCGAGTTCTTCCGACACACCAAACCCCCAGCAACCTGGGAAAGCCCCGCTTGCTTTGTTTTGATTTGTAATAGAACTCCTGCGAACACTGTAAGAACGACCAGTTCTTAGTGACATCTTTATTGACGTCTTATGTCCAAAACTTATGTCAAACTCGGCACCTTTCAGGTATAAATATACCAACATTGCCTTAAGCAAACACACGGTGGTGGTAAATACAGGAGCAGAACAGCTGTCCCCTTGCAGAGAGCCCAGCAGACGCGAGAAGCCCACGGACGCTGCCCCTCCTCTTTGACGCGCTGAGAAAGACGCTGTCTTTTCTCCTGCCGAGAAAATCCAGCTCCGGCGTTTCCAGACTACCCTTGCGGGTGACTGGGATATCCGGTCCTGCGAGGGAGATACCAGACCTCCTACATTCTATTCCAAAGGTACGGTGCTGACTAAACCCTTAGAGAGAATTCTTGGATCAAACTCTTGGCAAAACCAACTTAACTTAAACTGCTACTTACTTACTCCCTCCCACGTATTAGGCTCAGGGCCGGCTGAAAGGAGGGCTGCAATCTCCTGATCAATAGGCAAGCAGCTGTAACCAGGCAGCAGGTTCAAGGGAGTCGAAGAGAGCTCCAGAGGCTCTGGACTGTTTGCCCGTAGCGGTTGATTGGCATGAGTCGGGGAGACCCCTGCGGTGTGAAAGATGCCATGTCTTTTATATTTATTAGAATCTCACTTAAATTAATGTATAAATCGTTCTTTTTTTAATTTCCAACAATATGCCACGCATTAATGAATTGTGTGCATTAATATCTACACAAAAATGTCAAGTATAACAAATAAAACTGAAAGTGAGAAAAAAAATGTGGAAGGAAAGGCACAGGCAGGAAAGAGGAAAAAAAAGCAGGGGACGAGTATGCACACAAGTAAAAATTTAAATTCTGCCCCACCTCGTACACTCGGTTTCATTTTTAGGTCTCGCCTTTTCTATTCCGAAGGAATGGGAAATGGCGAGAATTCAAGTGCTCAAAATACTCGTGAAACCACGGGTATTTTCGTGCGGTTTTCTTCAAGTTCACGTGGCCACAGGCACGCGCTTTTGGGCCATAAACTTTCACGGCCATCTGTTCCACAGCTCGCCAATGTCCCTCCCACCCTTCCTTTGATCTTGCTGCAAGTTCTTACAGGCTAATGGCCCTCCCCCTCCCCCTCCCCCAGCACAGAGCGTGCATCGCTTGTTTACTCTCCCCATTTGTCTTACTGGCTCGCATTCTTTCTCCCTTTCGCTCTCTTCGTCTCTGCCTCCTATTTCTCCTCTTTTTCTGTCTAGATAGTTTCAAAGAACTTGAACATTCTAGCTCTCAGAATAGAATATGTTGTTGTGTGGAACCTACCCTAAACTTTGTATTTTTATAACTTACTGTTGGTAACATATATCTTAACAACTGTATAACTCCTAAATACTGTTATTGTGTCTGAAACGCCTATAATTCTCGTGATGAGCACTGGCACCTATTGAAGAACTTCTGAAATAAATGCCCCTATATAGAAAGAGCAGGCTTTTCCAATGAGTAGCTCGTGAGCAACAAGCAGCTCTCTGGCTATGTGCTTCTCTGCTCAGACTTCTAGGCCTGGCCTATTGTCATGGTCTCCGATATTGCATGGCTTCGTCTGCTTTCCGCTCCCCCAAAGCAATCACGTTCAATTTCTCTCCTTTTGAGACGGGGCCTCCAGGCGGCGGGTGAAAGCGGCGGCAAGTTCAGCTGATGGAAGGGGTGGTCGAACCAGGTTAGCTTTTCACCGAGGGAGTTGGGGACGTCTTAATATGAGTTTCAGAATGTGTGGGGGTACACAGGGAACACCCGCCTCTTTCATATCTTAGTGTATACATCTATTTACATTAGGTTTTCTGTAGCGCGAACTGAGCCCGTAGCAGTCATAAGTGACAGTATACACATTAAGTCCACACGTTGCAGAGCACAACGATTTTTTTAATTTCAAAACACTCGTATGTTTAACACAAACTTTCCAATGTCTTTCTCTTAGCAAGGTCAGATGCTACACTTTATTTTCCGGTTACTAATTTGCAGTTGTTACTTGTTTGATAATTAAGCAAAATTAGGCACAAAGTTCCCCGGAAGGCTGAGATGGATGTGTGTGATAGTGTATAGGGAAACCAAGAGGGGAAAAGGAGGTGGGGGAAACCCCTCTTGGGAACTAGAGCCCTCACACACCCAGCAAGCTAGGTGTCATGCTTCATCATATGGGTCCTGCTCCTTGTCGGACTGGCGCTGCAATGTCCGACGGGCACCCGCGAAGGGGCTCTTTAGCGGAGATCTTTTGTTCCTGCCATATGGTGCATGCGTGTGAGAGGGCAAAAAGAGTGTAGTCGTGAGAAGGTGGTGATGATAAAAAAGGGTTGGTCAGTCCACAAGGAATTTTATTAGCGTGGCTGACCCCCCTTGATAAAAATAGTGGGAGGGGAGATAGAACGCTTGGAAGTTATTTGGGCAGGACTACCTACAACCCTCTGGTGTGGTCGACATGTTTCATGCTAAACTAGCAATTCTTCAGGACCATGGTGACAAGTACTACACTGTGAAAGATATAGTTTTTTATACAACCTTAACTTGGTTGGTCTGTGGAGCAGGCCGATTGGTCCTGCTTCGAATAATGCAACCTAAAGAGTGGGAGAACATAAAGGGTCACTATTAGTGTAATTCTCTTCTAAAAATTTGGTGCATTTCCCTATAAAAAAGTGCATACCCCTAAGAATAAGGCATACACATTATCTATAGGACTGAGCCGAGTTAAAAACAAATTAAAGAGCAGTGGAAGATTGGATAAAAACGCTTACCCTGGGATGATCCCTAAGATGCCCCGCAGTCTGCTCCTGTGGGACCTGCACAGGGGAGTCAGGGACCTGAAAGAATGTTATAAAATGAGGGAGGAGATGGTTAATTTCCATCTGAGGCAAGCGAATGTCAAGGGATGAGGGAGAGCATAATCATACCCGGGCTGGAGTTGTCAACTCTGCAATCAATATCCTATTGCCTTCCTTTAGGGTAAACCCCGTGATATTCATATGGCCAAAAATGCAGGCTAGTAAATGCCAACCTACAAGTGGTGAAAGGAATACAGCAGGTGAGCAATGCGTAAAACGCCCACCCCCACATGTAAACCTCGAGTCTACAGCGTCCAGGGATTAGACAACTGAGGTACTGCGAGGGGCGGGGGAGCGGCGCCCACGAAATGCCTCCCAGAGTATCAAGCACCAGGAGGTGAGAACACCACTGCTGACATATGTCCACATGTCCATCAGTGGACCCGTATTTGCCAAGGCATGAGGCAGACTACGTGAAATTGATACCTGTACCATTGGTATCAAATTAGTGCTCTACCCCCACCTGCGAGTCGGCATGCTCATTGGAAACTTACCCTAACGGTGTGCGGTCTCTGCCTGCAACACCTACCCCCACGAGGATTCCGTGTCGGAACCGGAGCGACTGGTGGCGAGTCCTTCAGTGAAGCCGTGTATAAATCACAGACGCTTCCTGGTTCCGCCCGGCATTGGAGTGGGCGTGGCCTCGCATGTCAGGTTTGTGCATGCGCTAGGCTGAGACAGGAGGTCGCTAGAACGGAGCGATGTTTACACCAGTAGAGGCTGGCCAATTGACGCGGCCATGTTATGTGTGAAGAATAGAGTAACAAAATCTACAGCAAGGCGCCTCGGTTTTTTGAGAGACGGCTCTTATGGCATGGGGGTCTGCAGTGGGGATTTTTTGGAACACATGGCCACAGTTATACATAAATGGAAGGTATAGTAGCCTAGCTGGTTGGTTAAAGGTGGAGTGTACAGTGAACGTAGGCTGCAGTAGGTGAACTACGAGATGTTTACCGATGGCTATTGCAGATGGTGCTCACAATTTACAATTAATAAGGCTGACCATCCGATAGTGCCAAGTGGGTCAAGGTAGAGATAATTATAAGTTCAGAAGGCACTGGGTAGGTGCCGGTTGATGTGTTTAGACAGATAGTTAATGGGGGGTCTACTTATGAATAGATGACCAGGGCACGGCATCATTGAGACCCAGTGTATCAAGTCTGAGACGATGGACCCACCTTTGTTCTATCCTGAACAGGCCTGTCTTAGTAATACCTGGATGGCATTCTATGACCAGCCAACGAATACTTTCGGCTGTGTGTCCCATCTGTGTATAGTGTTGGTATAGTCTTGTGTTAGTTCTGAGGCACCTTATGTTGCTTTTATGTTCTTGAATACGCAACTTGATCTGCCGCATAGTCATACCAATGTATTGTAGGTCGCAGGGACACGTAAGAAGATAAATGCATTTTGCGCTGTTACAATTGGTGTGCCTACGCAACTGCCAGGTGAAGGTGTCAGAAAGTTGGATCTCTTTCATCGCACAAGTTTGTGGGCATACTGTGCATCCACCGCAAGGGAAATGGCCAACTACTGGAGGGAGATCCCACAGGGTGCTTTGAGTGTTGGTATTCAGTTTTTTTGGTCTAGTGTGGACCAAAGCATCCTTCAAGTTTGATGTTCGCTTAAAAGCGAATCTAGGGCGTGGGAAATTCAAACCTCCAGAGTTAATGATGTTCCAATGTTCAGTGATGTTTTTCTTAAAAAAAGCAGAGTTCTTTGTGAATGTAGTCACGCAGTTGATGACATCTTCATGCTCTTTCTCTCTGGTCTCTAGTAATGCCTCTCTAGGGTTATTGGCCGCTCTTTTATTGGAGTCTTTAATCAGTCTAGAGGGGTAACCCCTATCTCTGAGTTTGTGTTGCAGGGTGGAGGCTTCTTGTTTGAAAGTGGTGTTTGTGGTGCAATTTCTACGAATCCGCAGAAATTGGTCAAAGGGGAGATTGTCCCTTAATGCTTTAGGGTGGTGACTACTGTACAGAAGTAAACTGTTCCTATCTGTGTTCTTGCGGTATAGACTGGTACTAAGACCATCAGCCTCCAAGTGAATTCTGAGGTCTAAGAAAGGGATGGAAGTGTCAGAAATAGTCCCGGTGAACTTCAGATAGGGATTCTGTCCATATATCCAAGTACAAAAGGCCTCGCATGTCATGCGATCACCCCTCCACAGAATAAGGATATCGTCGATAAAGCGACGCCAGAGTGTTATATTTCCCATGAATGGATTCTGTGGGGTATTACTTGTTTGATACCCTGGACACATATCTTGTTCTGTTGTAAAGCGCTCTAAATCCCATGAGCCAAGTCTGCGCTATAGAAAACCGCGACTAATCAAATAAAATAAAGAGCAGAGTATCGCCAGCGCCTTGTTGTTGTGTTGAGGCGCCTGAATGTGAGGTGGAGTCGGACATCCAACAATGGCCTGGGTGTGAGGGTTTTGCAATCAGCCCCTCTCCACGGGGAGGATAAGGGGACATTGTCCTGATGGTGACAGAGGCGGGTCCTCACGCCAGCCGGGGGTGGAGGGGAGAAACGACTCTTGCTGCTGAGACGACCCCTCCCCGTGGGGTGTGAAGAGCCCCCTTACTGGTTCCGAGGGCTCCGCATGCACCCCCTCCGCCCTCACCCCCAATAGGCAGCTGTAAGCCGCAGGCCAGGTGAAGGGCCCGCACCCCAGGAGCCAGGGTGATCAGTGAACTTCCACCCCTTCCGGACGCCCCGCCACCCCCACCCCCCAAACTTTCCTTATCACATAAGTGACCAAAAGGGAAGCACACGCAGCCTGTATTCCCTATTAAAACTCTTACGCAAAGAGCTGCAGCCGAGAGACACGACCCCCGCTGAGGCATCCATCCCGGGGGGCGGGGCCTGAATCGGAATGGAATTCTGTTCACTCTGGCAACATCCAGCCGGATCCAGTGCACATATACTGCTCTCAGTGCTCTGAGTGTAAAACCTGCGGCATGAGCCAATCTCGGTGCCGGCGCCGACCCCCATTGCATCCCAACTCACCTCCCAGCGGAGTTCGCAGCACTCCAGCACACTCTGGTGCACTCCAGCATACCACAGGACACCCTGGTGCACTCAGGACACCCATGTGCACTCCAGCATACTGCAGTGCACCCAGCACACCCTAGTGTACTCCAGCATACCGCAGTGCACCCAGTACACCCTAGTGTACTCCAGCATACCGCAGTGCACCCAGCACACCCTGGTGCACTCCACATACCGCAGGGAACCCAGCGCACCGCAGTGCATCCAGCACACCCATGTGCACTCCAGCATACCACAGTGCACCCAGCTCACCCATGTGCACTCCAGCACACCTATGTGCACTCCAGCATACCGCAGTGCACCCAGCACACCCTAGTGCACTCCAGAATACCTCAGTGCACCCAGCACAACCTGGTGCACTCCAGCATACCGCAGTGCACCCAGCTCACCCATGTGCACTCCAGCATACTGCAGTGCACTCCAGCATACCGCAGTGCGCTCCAGCTCACCTATGTGCACTCCAGCATACCGCAGGGCACCCAGCACACCCTGGTGCACTCAGGACACCCATGTGCACTCCAGCATACTGCAGTGCACCCAGCACCCTGGTGCACTCCACATACCGCAGGGCACCCAGCATACCACAGTGTACCCAGCGCACTGCAGTGCATCCAGCACACCCATGTGCACTCCAGCATACCACAGTGCAATAGCTGACTCACACTGCACACAGGCCTCACTCAGTGCACACAGCCCTCAATCATACTGCACACAGTCCGCAATCAGTGCATACTGCACACACTCAGTGCACACAGCCCTAACTCACAGTGCACACAGCCCTCACTTAGTGCACACAGCTCTCACTCGCACTGCACACAGGCCTCACTCACACTGCACACAGGCGTTACTCAGTGCAAACAGCCCTCACTCAGTGCACACAGCCCTCACTCAGTGCACACAGCTCTCACTCACACTGCACATAGGCGTTACTCAGTGCAAACAGCCCTCACTCAGTGCACACAGCCCTCACTCACACTGCACACAGGCCTCACTCAGTGCACACAGCCTTCAATCACACTGCATACAGTCCGCACTCAGTGCATACTACACACACTCAGTGCACACAGCCCTAACTCACAGTGCACACAACCCTCACTCAGTGCACACAGCTTCACTCGCACTGCACATAGGCCTCACTCACACTGAACACAGGCCTCACTCACAGTGCACACAGCCCTCACTCACAGTGCACACAGCGCACTGCGCACACACAGGCACTGCATACACACACCGGCACTGCGCACACACAGGCAACAACAACATCTATCCGCACCACCACATCATCAATCCATGCAAAAATTCAACAACAACTATTTATAAAATCTTCGCTCAATGTTTCAAACTTTATTACAAATGCCACAACATTTTTTTAAGATTTCACTTCTAATCTTAGATATTCTTCACCAAAAAAAACACTGAACATAATATTCACAAAAGGTATTTAGGAAAGTTTACAATATTGCCATTATACATTATAAATAACTTTTATTTCAATTTTAATTAATTAACAAAAAAAACATTTATATTACTAAGATATATACATCTAAGTCACGTAAATACAAAACATGTGGCATTACAAATGCTATAAGTGTCACATTTGCTAAAGTTAAAATTATTGGCATTGTAAATCACTAAACATAAATATAAAATGTCATTTACAAAAACCAATAGCTCCAACTTTCCTACTGCGAGACCTTTTGGCAACGCCAGTGCTTGTTGAACTGTGCTCTCTTGCCTGCAGGAAGGATATAGTTTCCCCAACCCCCCCCCCACCCATTTCCCCATCCCCCCTAACGCCCCACCAATTCCCCCCCCCCCCCCCCCCCCTCCCAC